>NC_071271.1:7347574-7580074 GCF_023375685.1 Ictalurus furcatus | reverse complement strand
GCAGAAATGTTTCTGTACCCTTCCCCAGATCTGTGCCTCGATACAATCCTGTCTCTGAAGTCTACAGACAATTCCTTGGACTTCATGGCTTGGTTTGTGCTCTGACATGCATTGTTAACTGTGGGACCTTATATAGACAGGTGTGTACTTTCCAAATCATGTCCAATCAACTGAATTTACCACAGGTGGACTCCAATCAAGTCGTAGAAACATCTCAAGGATGATCAGTGGAAACAGGATCCACCTGAGCTCAATTTTGAGTGTCATGGCAAAGGCTGGGAATACTTTTGTACATGTGCTTTTTTTTGTTTTTTATTTTTAATAAATTTGCAAAGATTTCAAACAAACTTCTTTCACGTTGTCATTATGGGGTATTGTTTGTAGAATTTTGAGGAAAATAATGAATTTAATCCATTTTGGAATAAGGCTGTAACATAACAAAATGTGGAAAAAGTGAAGCGCTGTGAATACTTTCCGGATGCACTGTGTGTGTGTGTGTGTGTGTGTATATATATATATATATATATATAAACATTTGATGTGCTTACAGAGGCCTGTAGGTCACATGATGTAGCTCTTAGGTTTTTCTTTATATCTCTGAGCATTAAACTGTCTGACCTTGGACTGAATTTGCTGGGACGCCTACTCCTGGGAAGATTGGCAGCTGTCTTGACATCTCTCCATTTGTAATCAGTTCTTCTCACTGTTGAATGGTGGATTTCAAATTGTTTGGAGATGGCCTTTCCAGATTGATGAGCAGTAACAATTGCTTCTCTGAGGTCATGGCTGATGTCCTTTCTTCTTGGCATGATTTAGACACACAGCTGAGTGCTCCAAAACACCAAACTGCCAAATGTTCTGCTTTTATAGAGGGAGTCACACTTCTTGATAAATAATTAATCTTGTGCATTTCATTAGTAACACATGGCTGCTAATGACTCTCTTAATGATTGTGGAAATAGGGCCTGCTTATGTTTTTTACCTGGTTTCTGAATGTTGTTGTAATTTTGGGGGGAATTGACTACATACTGAAATCTGCAGATTTTTGGTTGTCACCTGAGGTTATTTGTTTGTTTATAGAAGTTGGTGAGGACCACACAGTTGTTATTTATGCGCTGATAAATGAAAACATGTGAGAGTGTACTTTCCTTTTCCCATGACTGTATAGACCTGTATATTATCATAAATTTGATATGCACTAAACATCTCAGATTACAGGTGTTCATTAAGGATAAGTTCACGTCAACAAAAAAAATCTGATCCTAAATCAGTTTTCTGGAAAGCTGATTCCAAGCATATCATCTGATATGATTTTTCATTTCTTTTCTTTATAACTTGGATTGGTTTTGTTTTTCTTGATCAATTATCAAATATGACCCACTGTGCCATAGAGTTTACTGGGCTGATCAAGAAGGTAGCAATACACAGTTCCTGACACAACATAAAATAAAATTGTCCATAGAATCACTGGTACAAGTTTGATTTTTGCCCCATGATGATCCAAAGGGGGGGGGACCCTTGTGTCAATGACTCCCTCTTGTGGAGAATATTCCACTTTCTAAACCTATGTGAGTGCAAGTGAGGGTGTGAGTTACAAACCCTGGTTCATGAGGTACTTCACATCTAAAAAAAAACAAAAAAACAAAACAAAACAAAAAAATTACACATGAAGACACATAACATAATAATCAATTCCATACATGTTAAAATGACAATACTGTATTAATTACATTTGTACAGACGAATAGAGATGTGCCACTCCAGGCACCCTCAGTTTAGCCCGGTCTGTACAGCTGGATGTTGCTGTCCATGGTGATTTATACTGCCTGTGTATCAGTCACAAGTTTCACTTTTATCCATCATGTCAAATGTATTTTAAAAAGATAAATATAGCACAATGTGCTCAACTGTTATGATACGAAACAAATATTTCTTTTTAAATCTTGGCCAAAATATTTTGGAAGGCAATTTGTAAGTCTATTAATTGTTTAAAGATTAATTATAAAATAAATCATTTCTAAATCTGAATGAAAGTATACACATACATGTATCAACTTGACACTATCATATTTTGAGGAGTTTAACGTGTACATATGGGTCTATTTTTTACAGATTAAATGGCTCTGTCTGTATTCATTACATTGTAAACACCTCTCACATTTGTAGTTCTAAGTTACATACACAACACGACCAAAAGTATGTGGACACCTGAGAATCATATTCATATATATGCTTACTGAACGCTCCAAAAGGCCTGGGTCTCAGTCGGCGTTCTGATTCATCCCGAAGGTGTTCAGTGGGGTTGAGGTCAGGGCTCTGTGTAGGCCACTCGAGTTCTTCCACGTGATCCTTGGTAACCCATGCCTTTGCTTGGAGCTCAGTTTGTGCATGGGACATTGTCATACTGGAACATGTTGGGGCATCTTAGCGCCAGTGAAGGGACATCTTAAAGATATAACATACAAAGACATTCTAGACCAGGGGTGTATAATTTTATCTGGAAAGAGCCGGTGTTGGTGCAGATTTTTATTACAACCAAGCAGAAGCCACACCTGAATCTATTGAAAGCCAAGCTCAACTGATTAATCAGGTGGAATCAGGTGTGGCTCCTATTGATTGGAATGATAACCTGCACTCACACTGGCCCATCCTTGATAAGATTGGACACCCCTGCACTGTACTGTATACTTACTTTCAACTTTGTGGCAACAGTTTGAGGATGACATATGGGTGTGATTGCCAGGTGTCCACATAATTTTGGCCATATGTATGTGTATATGTTTATTTTTCCCTTTAGCTATTTGAAATGTTTTTGTTAAATATATATATTTTTTTACAATTAAATAAAAAAATAATAATTACCTAAATCAGGGGTTCCCAAACTTTTCCAGGGCAAGGCCCCCCAAATGGCATTAACATTTGACCGAGGCCCCCCTTTTGCAAGATGTCTTTAAAACACATTAAAAATACAGACTTCTGAATATATCCCCCCCCCCTTTTTTTTATTAATAATTACATCTTACATCTTTACATTACATTACATTACATTATGAATTGCTTGTGTGTGTGTGTGTGGTTGTCTGAGAGTGAGAAAGGAAAACATACTAGTGGGAGGGATGGGCACACCAAATTGTTGAGGCCCCCCCGGGCGCCCGCACTTTGAAAACCACTGACCTAAACATCCATCCATCCATCCATCCATCCATCTTCTATACCACTTATCCTTCAGGGTCACGGGGAACCTGGAGCCTACCCCAGGGGGCATGGGGCACGAGGTGGAATACACCCTCGACAGGGTGCCAATCCATTGCAGGGCACAATCACACACACATCCATACACTATGGAAACTTTGGACATGCCAATCAGCCTACCCTGCATGTCTTTGGACTGGGGGAGGAAACCGAAGTATCCGGAGGAAACCCCCAGCACGGGGAGAGACTCCACACACACAGGGAAGCAGCGGGAATCGAACCCCCAACCCTGGCTGTGAGACGTTTGGATATGTTCGGGGAAGATTAACAAATTAACTAAACAATTTTTTAAAATTAGAACATAAAACAAATAACATTTTGACTTAAAATGAAGTAGGACACACCTACTTTCACAGCAGCCACATATGAAGAGAGGACTGTCTGATTTAGGCGCCATGGTGATGATTGACAGATGATGACAGAGGCTTACGTTGTCTTTGGTCGTCATTGCTACATCCGGGACTTTAGAACTTGATTGACAGTTTCTATAGCAACATCACAGGCAGTCGCCATTTTGTCGGCAGGTTTTTCTTTTTTCTTTTTTTTTTTTTTTTTAAAGTGTGTGTGGAACCTTTCAAATGTTTTCGCTTCCCGCCGGAACAACGCGGTCGGAGAATTCAGACTGACAGCTCTGTGTGAAGAAATTTTTCGACTGTTCTCGAGTAAGACATTTCGGGAACACACGTTTGGATATGTTAGGGGAAGATTAAGCGGCTCCGAGTTCTCCTGGCTAACGTTAGTAGCCGTGTCTGGAGTCTTCCGGGCCGGTCCGCTGCGCAGGTTTGGAGCGCGCGCCATTTTGTGAAAATTGACATATAATCTTGGTGGAAAAGTGAAGGTTTGAATATAGAGACAGACTCATAGGACACGGTGTACGTACACGCGGAGTCATTTTGTACCGTTGGTAACGGCGCACCCCCCCCGCACAAAGTGTTGCCAACATAAGCAGGGAAACAGTCTCACTTTTGAACGAAGGCTAGTAGCGGAAGCAGGAGCAGCTAGCCGTTAGCTGGTTAGCCACCATTTGTTAAGTCAGAGAGAGAGTTAACGAAACCCGGGCTAGCGTTAGCGCACTACAATACAGAGGCCGTGCGTCTCACATGCTATGGCTGTTTTCCGAAGCAGCAGGACATTAGCTTGGGTTTACAGCTTGACGCCTGTCAGTTAGCTTGTTAGCTGCGTTCTCTCTGAGTGTGTGTGTGTGTGTGCGCGCGCGCGCGCGTGTATTGGAGTGCCTCAGTCAGTGAACGCATCGTAACCAACGTTACAGAAGCTGGATCATTGGCTTTACCTTTCCGGATCTGGGCCTTTAAATGAAGATCACATCATTAAAGGTAGGTGGAAATGGTTTCCTGTTAAACCTCTCTCTCTCTCTCTCTCTCTCTCTCTCTCTCTCTCTCTGTCTGTCTCTCTCTGTGTGTCTCTGTCTCTGTGTGTGGTTGGTTATTTAGTTAGGCAGCTGGTTAGCCACTTAAGCCGCTCTCACTAGCTTACATTGCTATACAAACCTGGCCTACATGTTAACACTTCTGCCTAGCTACATGTATGGAAAAGTTCTGATCATCAGGTTTTTGCAAGTCTAGTCTTTATACTAGTTCGCTAGCTCAGTCTAGTAAGCTAACTGAATCATTAAGCTAGGCTAGGCTAGGCTAGGTCAGTATGACGGTGTTAGCAGCACATCACCCTGCACAGACAGCAAGCTACTCTCCCAGGATTGTGGGTGGAAGATGAGCTCTTTGGTGGCTGAAAGTTGGATTATAATCACATTTTAGTTAACACATGGTGGTGCTTATTTAAATGCCTTTAACTAATTTGCTTGGCTAACTGTTTGAGCAGGGATTTACTCAGGGTTGACCCAGCTGTTGTTTCAGTGCATTGATATTCAGTCATATCTAGCTGAGTAGTGGTCCCACAGTGTCAAACATTTTTGATAAATATATTATGACAGAAGCCTAAAAGAATGTCATCGAGTTGTTGAATTAGTTGACTTGGTAGCAGTGGTAGTTTTTTAAGTGTTTATAATCAAGCTGTCATTGTTTTGGGAAAGCAGAATGAATAGACAGCTTGACACAGTTGGTTGTTCATCTGATTGATTGATTGAGTATTCAGTATATGAGATCATCCAGTGCAGCTCTCTAACTTTGGACTTGATATGTGAGGTTGGCTTATCGAATGTTACCTGAATGTTACACGAAATCACCCAGTTATGAGCCCAGGGACGGTTTAGATGAGACCAAGTTTGCCTGAGCAGCTACTAAAGCTTATAATGAATCAATGAGTTTAGTTTAGTGCCGTGGTCACCAGACTAGGGATGGGCGATATGGACTTAAAACTATATCATGATATTTTCTGATATGATATTGCAATAACGATATCAGTGACAATATAAATATAGTACCGTTCGCCAGTGTTTTTGGCTACAAATGATGCTGCATGCAGTGTTAAAGCCTCAGAAACACAAACACTGATCAAAAAGTAAAACTGATTTTGTGTAACCAAACCAGTTCCAGATTGTAGAGGTAGCTCCTCGTTTAGAGAGAAACTCCTCCTCAGCTTCATGTCTGCTGTACTTGTTTTCGCTCTGTATGTGAGCTGAAAACGGGTCGCACAACGTCGCTCACAGAAATACGTCATTAACTAGGCTTTATCGTTATTATCGCGGGAAGACTAATTAACATTGTGTGGAGAATTTCTACCGGTATATCGCAAACGATAAGATATTGCCCATCCCTGACACCGACCCTGTTCCTGGAGATGTACCTGCCTGAAGACTTTCTCAATATGCGTTCTTTCGTCCTTGTGAACTCGTTCTATGTCGTCATTCACTGCCGAAGTTCAATTCCAGTACTCAAAAGACAAGTACCGGGGATGCATGAAATTACCCGGATGTGTTCTTGATATCGAGGGTGCAGACCCGAGTGCACAGAAGTCCCAGAAGTCATTGCGACAAAACAGTAGCAGACGACGGAAGCCTGACCCATACCTGTCGTTCAAAAGATGTTAAAACTACAATAATCGAAATATGTATCTAAAAAGAATGATTTTGATGTATGATATATATATGGTTGTTGAAAAGTCAAGTTTATCCCTCAGAAGTGTTTTTATTAAACTACGCTAGCTTCCATCCTGAGGTAAGATATGTTGTATCCTCGTTAGCTTAGTTTCTAGTTAACATGAGGTCACAGGTGCAAAAGTGATGAGGACCCTGTCCCGCTACTAGGAATGTCCTGGGACGGTCTGTTGTGCAACAGGAAGCTCCTAGCACGTAGATGCGTCGTTCTACATCCTCCTGTCCTTCCGAGTTCGTTCTTTCGAGGTAGTCTGGCAAGGCCGGTCTTCACGAGAGCACGAGAAGTTTGTTCGTTGCGTTTTTAAAATTGAGAAACCGCCTTTAGCTCCACCCGTAATAATGCCCACCTGACCATCTAAGTTCTTGATAAACTAAATCAGGTGTGTTAGATTTTGGTTGGAGATGAAACCTGCAGGAGGATAGATCTCAAGGAAGAGGGTTGGCGACCACTGGTTTAGTGTATTAGACAAAAGCCGATGCTGGATTCTGGCCCTAACAGGTTAGATGTTTCTGAACGATGTAGAAGACATAATTCGAGATGAAAATGTAGATGTTAAGATTGTTAAGATGTAATTTCTCTGAACGCTTCGGAAATATGCATGTCTGTCAAGCCTGAACGATTGTTGCCAAACTGTTTCTGATTTTATTGAGTTTTGTACTGTGCACAAGGATGAGGCTATACCCTGAGTCAAAGCACCCGGAAGTTATTCATTTGCAGTGAGATCAGGATGTAAAGAGTTTTCCGTCCCACCTCTCATGCACTTTCTATTGAGATGGACTAAAGTCCTGTGCACGGGATTGTGGGAGTGAGAGGTGGGAAGCAGGTAAGAATAGTAGTTGAGAATTTCTCAGCTTCATGCAAATAAGAAGCGAATATTGCCGGCCGGTCAGATTGCTCACATAGTCCCGCCAACAGTCATGGTCCAGCTCCACCATCAGTGCAGTGCAAGATGGGAAGGGACAAGCTACAGCTCTCTAGCAACTAATACACAATTACAGTAGCATGATGACAGACAGTCACCTCTTATAGCCAAGCATTCTGGTTAAAAAAAAAAGACCACCATAATGTATTTGAATGCAAACTATGAATTGGAGAGCGTTATAATGGTTAATAATATTTAGGAACATTTTTACATGCATTAGGAATTTAAGTAAGGAATAACACGCTCCGGTCCGTGCTGGAATAAATTCACCCAAAGTGGTTTGGTTTGGAGAGTGTTATTCCTTACTTAAATTCCCAGTGCATTTCCTACGCACATAGCACAGCAATTTGCAACGATTAATTTAATAACGTACAAAATTTAATAACGCACGTGTTAACAGTTTATAGTTACTGTTAACACGTGCGTCATTTTATTCATTTAATTAATTTAATGTAATGAGAAATGGTTTCTCCTTTTTCCTTTTCTTACTAAAAAACAAAACAACACACCCCTTTTCATTTTACTGAGAAGCCGGAAAGCGTAAACTCTTCCGTCCTGAAGACTTTCCTGTGCTGATTACATTTACGTTTACGGCATTTGGCTGAGCAGCTTACTTTATATATATATATATATATATATATATATATATATATATATATATATATATATATATTAGATAGATATAGAGATATATACACACACACACACAATGTGTGTGTGTGTGTATATGTGTGTGTGTGTTTTACTTATGTATATGTATGTGTGTATATATATATATATATATATATATATATATATATATATATATTATATATACACACACACACATATATATATATATATATATATATATTATATATACACACACACACACATATATATATATATATATATATATATATATATATATATATATATATATATATATATATGTGTGTGTATATATATATATGTGTGTGTGTGTTTTACTTATGTGTGTGTGTGTGTATATATATATATATGTATGTATATGTATGTGTGTGTGTGTGTTTTACTTTGTTTTTTATTAGTTGTTGATTATGTGGAGCTTCCATTTAAGAATCACTGGCTGTTACTATATAAACAAGAACGTATTAGAAAGAGCGCATTAATATTAATCTTTTGTTAATGTTACAGCCAGAGTCCAGGCCGTGCTGTTATACGAAACTAATTACGCACACCTCCTGACCAATCAGATTTGAGCATGCGACCACACTGTGCTATAATTAAATTTAAGAAACTCGAACAAAGCTCGAACATTTAACCTACAGCTGTGCATGCACGTTGACATCTCGAGCTGCTTGCTTTTTACCAACATGCTTTCAAAGCGGCCAGCGCTTAGGCTAGCGACCTTTAGCGACGTAAACTGCCCGGGGTGAGTGACGCAGCAAGGTTGAGTGAAGTTTAACTTTATGCAAGGGGAAAAACAAAGCGTGTTGGCAACTACCAATAGGAGTGAGGGATGATTGTGTTTTCCTCCTCTATCAAACAGTGTGTTATCTGGTTCCACATATTTCTAGCTCTTGATCCAGTCAGTGAGACTCTCTGTGCTACTGTAGACAATCAGTGCGTTTACATGGACAACAATAATGCACTTTTAACCCGATTAAGACAATACTATGATTAAGAAACTTCCATGTAAACAGCAATTTTTAATTACCTTAATCTGATTAAGGTCATACTCGAAGTAAACACTAATCGAATTAAGACATGTGGAGTACTCCTGTTTTAGTTGCATTATCGACGTGTATTGCAGATCTGTAAACACCTTAATCACATTATTAACGACGTGTGAGTTTTCACCGCATTTTGCGACAGGACACGATCACACACAGCAGTGCTCAACATTTTACGACGCACAAGAGAGTACGGCCGCGTCCCAAACCGCATACTTGCCTACTATACAGTAGTAAAGCACGTGGTTTCAGACATAGCCCACGGCTTCAAGCAGTCGTCTATTTCCACGTATAGCATATAATAATTAACTGCACTTGAAGATTTCGTAAAATTAAAAATGAAACACCCAAAACTGTATAAGGTACCATAATGAAGACCAACTGTATGTCGATACGTGAAATTCTGGAGGGAATGTCGGACGGCGTGGCGCGGTGACGTAATGACGTGTGCCGTTAATCGATCTATGTTTTATACGAAAGGGAACATGAAAGGAATATTCTAAAATCAACTCATGTAAACACCTTAATCACAATATTGTCTTATTCAGAATAAGGTCAATAATTAGATTACTGCTGTCCGTGTAAACGTAGTCTGTGATGCATGCGTTGTAGACAAGCATTTTCCTCCACAATTTTTATTTGGATGGAAAGGCTTGTGATCAGTGTTTGCTTTTGTATACATGCTGTAGCTAGGTTGTACAGATGTGCTAGCCTGGTGCTAACATTGAAACTATAGCAATAAATTAATGATGGGAACAGCTGCTAGTAATCAGCGTAGCGCCACATGAAATGAAAAGTTGCGATTGGTGTGATACTATTTTAAGTAAATACACCCAGTCTGGAATTTCTTTTTTTTGTTTGTTTGTTGTTGCACTAATACATTTAAAAACAAGGTGAGCCTAAATTAATCCCAAGATAAACCAACCTTAAATCAGTTAAGTGTTGAGCAGCACTCTTGCTATAGGACAGCTTCCTTCCCATATTTAGCACTTGATGTAAGACCCACTTATACTTGCACCCGAATAGGCATGCAGTGCCTTGGGAGCGTCAGAAAGACATTTCTAATGGACCGGAGTGTGGCATGTCGGGGGGAAAGTGTCTCTCCATACCGAAGCATCCAGACTGCCTGCTCACCTCCACTGTGATTAGTCAGCAGAAACATATGAATGAACAGAGGGTAGAAATCGGTGACGTCTCCGACAGCAATCTCACTCCCTCTCCTCGAACGCCCTTCTCACAGAAAGTGTTTGTTCTAGCAGATCTGTTCCCCATCGTGTGATGGAAGCAGTGTTCATTTTAAAGCAACTTTGAAACGACACAATTTAATTTTCATTTGTAAGTCGTTTTGGATAAAAGCGTCTGCTAAGTGAATAAATGTAAATGTATTCAGTCTTTAAAATTGTTTAACAAGTTGGTCAGTTGGAGCTGCTCTTCTCTTCAGCACAGTTTAGCTGTCTGTACAGAATCATAGATTAGGAAGTACATTTTTGTCCATTTCAAGTTGAAATCGTTATATGTGACAATGTAGGAGAATTGTCATGTTCCACATTAATCAAGGCCTGAGGAAATTATTATTAGGTTGGATAATTTTTCGTAACAAAAGCCTTATTCGGATTGGATTAGTTTATCATGGGGACATGGGTAATAAACTGCGATGGATTGGCACCCTGTCCAGGGTGTACCTCGCCTTGTGCCTGATGCTCCCTGGGATAGGCTCCAGGTTCCCCCGCGACCCTGAAGAAGGAGTAAGCGATAGAAGATGGATAGATGGATGGATGGATGGACATGGGTAATACATTTTTTACACATCTCTTCAGTGATTAGTGATTGGAGCCAAAGCAGCAGCAGCTCCCCGGTTACCATGGCTGCGTCCGAAACCGCATACTTATCTACTATAATGTAGGCAAAATACATGGATTTCTCTCGGACGCTCGTTTTCCGCTTTCCGTGCTGTTACCGCTAAGTGTGTAAAAGCCGCGCCTCTAAAAATTTATGTGCCAGTAGATTAACCATGCTTTCATGAAGAGCAGCTGCTTAACCGCAGTATTTATTCAAGCAGGTGAGTTTAAAATGATGGAAGCGGTTGCATTATGAATGTTGTAGCATAGTTTAATTCGAGTGTATTATTGCAAGAAAACATCCTCGTTTTTGTTTACGTAATGGTTAGCATACGCACGTTTAACGCTAATATGGTCAGGAATCCTTATTAACCATTTAATGCTTTAACTTTTATTGGGGTAAAATAAATGGGAGGACACGTTGGGGTTCACTAATTTTACACACCAAAGGCTTTTTGATGAGCGATATATCTGAAATTTATGTGTTTAGAAAATAATAGATGTGTGGCTAGCACTGTTTGTCTTTAATATCAGTCAGTCAGAAACACATTTCTACTCTTGTCTGGATAACTCTAGTAGCTGTAATAATGATGTACTTGAAGTATACAGAATGGCATTTTTAAAAATACATTTTATATTGATATTTAACTTTATTAATAAAATAGTGTGTTGTTCAAGTAGCATGTTTTTGTGTTTTGCTTTGGTACCGAAATAGGTACCGAGTACCGTGGAATTTTATTGGTTTTGGTACTGACTACTGAAATTTTGGTACTGTGACAACCCTAATCTGAACAACAATAAAATTTCCACAGGTGTTTCTACAAACCCGGATATTTACGTCACCTGATCCTATGATCACGCTCCATTCACAATATAGCGTTCAAGCAGTCGGAGTGATACTGGAGTAGAGAAGAGTGAAATAAGAAGGCTCATTTGGTTATTGCAGTTTGCAGTGAACCCCAAGCTCCAGGAACAATCTGAGAATACAATAAAACAATCACATAGTATACAAGAAGCTTCCATTGTTCGTTTTGTGACTCAGGAAGTCTTTAATATTTGGGGGCAGACTCACTGATACACACACTAAAAGACTGAATATGGCAAATAGCAGCAGTTAAACGCCTTCCCCCCCCAAATCTGCATAAAATATCATGGACATGTGCATAAGGACAGGACAAAAATGATCAGTCGACCGCTGAATTTGGTGGAAAAACAGCAGGTAATTTGGCCTATAATTTTCTCAAAGGAGGACGGAGAAAAACATCAACAATGGAAATCACCCCCCGTGTAAATTTAATCCCGTCCGCATAAGACTAAAGTAGTGATTTTCTTATTTCAGAGCTGAAGTAAAATTTTGCTCGTTAAATTTGGCTTTACACTGAGCGATATTCGGTCTGATTTTGCCATCACAGTTACATTTGCACATCACAAAGGCGTTACGATTGGTGCCAGCACCTGAGGAAGATCCATTGTTGGATAGAATTGATGAATTTTTACTGTAAATATTCAGGAGTTTGAGCATGAATTATGATGTTACTTTATGTATTCTTGTGTGTTTTTTTTTTTCGTTTATATATATATATATATATATATATATATATATATATATATATATATATATATATATATATATATATATATATATATATATATAAAACGTTCACGCAAGTGTTTAGGTACTCTTAAGCAGTCATCCACAGTTGGAGCAGTAATTACGAAGTTTTAAAGAACTGGAGCTGTTTTGAACCTGAGCCTGGAAGAGGGCACACGTGTATTTATCTTCCAGGCACAGTTGAGGAACATGGTTAGAGAGACAAAAAGTTCTCCAAGGATCACAGTTGAAGGTTTGCAAAGCTAGTTCACCCAACCTACAGTCTCCAAATAGACAGGAGCTGTATGTTTATTTTCTTCTGTAAGAGGAAAAAAAAAAAACCCATGAAGTGTAAAATCTGATACTTTACAAATAATGTTGATGGTAATTATAATTGTACCATGATTTAAAATGCCGTTTGCTTGTGTTGCGCCCTTGCACTGAGATCACATTGTGTGCTCTTCATAATATTTGTTTTGATGATTTATCCAAACTTTATTTAGACCATCTTTTGCTTCTGGATCACAACCTGAAAGTATGATTAATTATTCATGTATATATTTTCTACTGAGTGTTTTAAATGCGTGGTTTTGTGTTGTATACGTGCACAGCTGTTAGCCTGTTAGCTTCTGCTAACCGTCTAACTCATGTTATTGCCAAACTACATACCACTGAGAAACGTCCTGCTCTTGTTGTGCTTGCGATGGTGCTTGGGATTGATCTCCCGATGTATCACTATTGGACTCGGGCTCAAATTGATGTTGTGTATGTGCATGCTGTTAACCTGTTAGCTTTAGGTCTCTGCTAACTGGCTAACTCACATTATTGAAATACCTCTCCTAATCAGCCATGGGCCCTATATTACGTACAGTTTTGTTGCTTAAGCCAGGGACACAATGATTTTAAAAAAAATTTTTAAACTGTGGGAGCGCACAGACATTTAAGGACAGTTTCAACCTATTTTTAACATTATAATCCTTTGAACTGGAGATGCTCCGATGTATCGGCCGATAGAGGCAATTTTTCAGTTTAAAAACATCCGATGTTCAGGGCCGAGTATATCCTGTCAATCAAAAGAGGGCGGGAAAACACATGGATTTCGTGTTGTGTATAAAGATGTCGTCTTTTGTGTGGAATGACGACAAAACTGCAGTTTGTAATCTCTGCACTGATAAAATTTTACACCGGACACTGCAGCAGTGAAGCGGGAGTTTTGGCATCGAGTCTAAATTTTTTAGACAAAAAAGGTATATATTGCCCAGAAAAATATATTTGTAGATTAGTATATTTCATATCCGGTTAATGTTAATATATAAAAAGTTGATATTTATATATTACCAGTTTGATGTTCAGTGATGAAGTAGAAATGCTTTTGTTAGTGGTGAGTGAGTGTGAGACTAACAGGAGGTTTTGTTTTTTTTTTTAGATTTTCAGGCAATTAATTCTGTTAATATGAATTGACATCCAATAAGTTAGGAAATCTTACTTTAACACATGAACTAAATTCTGAAGATTAATGTTAGAGTAATGTGTTTTGTGTTCGAGACCAGTTACTGTGAAACAAATTGTTGAAATGGAGAGAATAAAGTTTTTATTTGCATTTCTTTCAGAATTGTGGAATTAATTATTATTAATTTAAAAGAAGGCATAAAAGGCAGAACTATCGGATTCGGCCGATATCACTCTGAATAATCGGTTATCGGTATTGACTGAGAAATTTAGTACCGGTGCATCTCTACTCTGAACCCACACACTAGATGGTTCAGCCAGACTACTAGAACACACCTGTCGATAGTTACAATTTCACAGACACGAGATCTGCAAGATGTTTTATCAAGCATGACTTCAGAAGACAATATCACTCGCACTTCATTTTGTTTATCAGCCGCATATCAGCCGCCTCATTCACACAGCAAAAAGTTACATCAGACTTCTTTTTTTTTTTTCCAGACGGAGCTGAAACTCGTTATGGTAGTTTCCTTTTTGACACGCTGACAGCGGTAGACCAATCACAACAGACTGGGACATCTGACCAATCAGAGCAGAGTATGATCTCTGAATGGAGTAGTTTAGAATGAATCCTTTAGAATGGATCATTTAATGAGTCGTTTGTGACACTGGGGGGAAAAGATAATGCTGCAATTTAAATGATGAGCACATTAAAATGTTTTTTTTTTTTTTTTTTAACCTTGGATACATGTAAATCTATTGTATGAGAGCTTTAAAACAAAATTAGGCACCGTTCAAAAACATAACAGGTGTTTTAAAAGCACTATACAAATAAAATGTAGTTGAATTTAATCATAACAGAAGAACCATGCAGTACTGTGCTGGCTTCTCACATGTCTCATTCCTGAGTATTTGACTCCATATAGTCAAGAGTGAAATGTATAAGAGATAAGAAATTGACAAGGAATCTCTTATCTCCGCTGGTGGAGCCTGCATGTCTACCTGATGAACGCTTGGCTTAAAGATGAATAAGTACTCCACTTTTACCACGCATACGTGTAGGCATGCGACTGCTACGCGAGCGGCATTGTTCACATACTCACTTGCTTATGTACATCTGGAGGATTAAATGTGGCATCCACTATATGGCACATCAACGACAAAACTTCCAGGTTTCCAATTTTTACTGTAGTGTTTAGTGATTTCGTGCACATAAACAGACTGACGAGCTCAGTTTGTCTTTTACACTGTCTCTAGAGAGTGTGATATTTCTTATGATCTGCATCTCTTCTTTAACATTCAGCAGTACATTGAGCACTCTATTAGGAATACTATACTGATAGGGGGTGGGGCCTCCCTTTGCTCTCTACACAGCCTCAATTCTTCATGGCATGGATTCCACAAGATGTTGGAAACATTCCTTTGAGATTCTGCTTCACGATGACATGATTGCATCACACAATCCCTGCAGATTTTTCAGGTGCACTTTCATCCACATCCCAAAGGTCTTCTATTGGATTCAGATCCGGTGACTGGGAGGGCCAATGAAGAGTGTTGTCATGTTCATGACACCAGTTTTAGACGACTTTTGCTTTGTGACGTAGTGCATGATCATGCTGGAAGAAGTCATTAGAAGATGGGTAACTTGTGGCAATGAAGGGACACACATGATCAGCAACAATACTCAAATGTGGCATTCAAGCGATTATTGATTATTGATTGGTATTAATGGGCCCAAAGTGTGGCAAGAAAACATTCCCCACACCATTACACCACATCCACCAGCCTGGACCGTTGACACAAGGCTGGTTGGGTTCATGGATTCATGCTGTTGTTTCTGACCATGCCATCTGTGTGCCTCAGCAGAAATCGAGATTCATCAGACCAGGCTACGTTTTTCCAGGCTTCACCTGTCCAGTTTTGGTGAGTCTGTGCCTACTGCAACCTCATCTTTCTGTTCTTGGCTGACAGAAGTGGAACCCAACGTGGTCTTCTGCTGTTGTAGCCCTTCCGCCTCAAGGTTCGACGTGTTGTACGTTCTGAGATGATTTCACCTCACCACAATTGTATATGAATGGTTATCTGAGTTACTGTAGCCTTTCTGTCCGCTCGAACCAGTCTGGCTAATCTCCGTTGACCTCCCTCATCAACAAGGCGTTTCCATTCACAGAACTGCAGCTCACTGGATGTTTTTTTCTTTATTGCACCATTCTGAGTGAACTAAAGAGACTGTTTTGCATGAATATCCCAGGAGATCAGCAGTTATAGAAATACTCAGACCAGACTGTCTGGCAGCAACAGTCATGCCACAGTCAAACATCACTGAGATCACATTTTTTCTGTGGTTGATGTGAACATTACCTGAAACTGCTGGCCGATATCTGCACAATTTTATGCATTGCACTGCTGTCACAGTTGGCTGATTTAGATAATTGCCTGAATGTGTAGGTGTACAGGTGTTCCTAATAAAGTGCACAGTTAGTGTAGTTACTGATCGAGGAAATCCAGAAATGTAGTATTCAAAGCAGATCTTTTGGTCAGTTTAAAAAGGCGTTTAAAATTCAAATACCAACTATAATAGGAAAACCGTTAGTGTTTGTACTCCATTCCGCCCTAAATTGATCTTGTACGTAGTACACGTATGCAATTTGAGACACAGTGCTAGTTTGTTTATTCAGTTTCATACAGTCACACGGTGCTACACTGCCTCAACTATTTCTTTTGGTATTTCACCACATGGACATGTCGCGTTCATTTCTGAGGATGTGCACAAGTGACACACCAAATGACTGCAGGATAACAGCTACTATCTAAAACTATCTCAATCTAAGGCCTCCTAATGTGATAGCCTTGAAGGCAAAATATCAGTTAAGACAACACATTTTATTTTTGACGTAAATTATGCATTACTGTTTAATATCTTTCCTTTATTACTATTACTTATTTCTCGATCACCTGGACTTTGCTGACAAAATCTAGTTTGTAGCTTTCATTATCAATTAGAATCTGCTTGCAATTTTCTTAACACCAATTAACACATTTTATCTTCACTAAACCAGAACACTGTGGCTGAGTTTTCACTGTAGTGTTTTCTTAGGCCACTACCACACCTTTTTTTTTTTTTTTTTTTGGAATAATAATGTTTTCAACTCTTTCTTTTTTTTTTGCCTTCTGGCACCACTGAGTGCACTGTTACTGAATGCACACTAACAATCCAATCATATGTACTCGTCAACATTTTTGGATTCCCACATACAGATCCCTCGAAGTGAGGAAGCAGAGTCAGTCCTATATTAACCCCATTAAGACGATACTCTGATTAAGAAACTACCATGTAAACAGCAATTTTTTTTATTACCTTAGTCCGGCTAAAGTCATTCTCGAAGTAAACACAAATCGGTTTAAAACGTGTGGAGTATTCCTATTTTAGTCGCATTATCGACGTGCATTACAGACATGTACACACCTTAATCACACTAATGTCGTGTGGGAGTTTTCACCGCTTTTTGCGACAGGACACGTACACACACGGCAATGCTCAACCGTTTGACGCCAAACGAGAGCACGGCTGCGTCCCAAACCGCATACTTAGATGCTATATAGTAGGTGAAATACATGTATCTCGGCTACTATATAGTAGGTAAGTATGTGGTTTGGGACGCAGCCCAAGGCTTCAAGCAGTCGTCTATTTGCACTTACAGCATGACAAATAATTAACTGCACTGGAAGCGTTCGTAAAAATTTAAAATAAAAACACCCCAAACTGTATACGGTACCATAACGAAGATGAACTGTATGTTGATACGTGAAATTCTGGAGGGAACGTCGGACGGCGTGGCGTGGGGACGTAATGACGTGTGCTGTTTATCGATCTATGTTTTATAACATGTAAAACATGAACATGAAAGGAATATTCTAAAAGGGACTCATGTAACCACCTTAATCACAATATTGTCTTATTCAGAATAAGGTCAATAATTAGATTGCTGCTGTCCATGTAAATGTAGTCAGAGTTAGTTCTGCTTTCAGCCAAGAAATAACAGGATCTGTTAAAAAAAAAAAAAGATGTATTATGTTTATTAAGAAAAGGAAGCATTGTCGCAGTTATGAGTGATGCTTGGCTACTTGGATGGTAAAATAGTTCTTCTTTGATTTTATATGGCATTTTACCCGATAAACCACATGCAGTGACTAGAAAACCATTTGGGATTTGGTCTGTGTGGTGGAAGAGTATAATGTTCCTGTCTGAAAACTTGGTGAATTAGTGTAAATAAATACAAGGCTTAACAAAAATGTAGTATATTTCATGCTGCCGTAAGTAGTCTTTCCAGAGCTGATTACTGGCAATTTGAAATACGCTTCCAGGGCTTTCGGTGAATATTATAAAGAAATTTAAGGAGAACGTGGAAATACCAAATGAGGAATAACTCTGTAATTGCACGCACCAGTATTCGCATCCCTATTCAGAGTTTTCAGTGTGATTTATGCACATGGGTGGTAAACAGAGGCATGTCTTAGTTATGCATGATTCTGACTTATGTCCGTTTCCCTAATACAGAGTGACTTACTGTGTAATGTTACACAAGTACTTCTTTTGTTACATTTATTTTACTATGAAAATGTTTCATCTAAGGCATTACCTTACCTGGCTCTGTAAGTGATAAAGAATGAAGTGAGCCTTTTAAAGATTCGAACCTTTGTACAGGCTGCATTTACCTATACTATATGGCCAAAAGTATGTGTGCACCTGACCATCACACCCATGTGTCTTCCTTCCTCAAACTGTTGGCACAAATTTGGAATACAATTGTATAGGATGTATGGTGTAGTATTTCAATTTCTCTTCACTGGAACCAAACCTGTTCCAGCATGATGATACCCCTGTGCACAAAGGAAGGTACATAAAGACATGGTTTGCCAAGGGTGGAGTGGAAGAGCTTGAGTGGCCTGCACAGAGCCCTGACCTCAACCCAACCTTTGGGGTGAACTGGAATGCCAAATGAGCCCCAGGCCTCCTCGCCCAAACATCCCAACATCAGTGCCTGACCTCACTAATGCTCTTGTGGTTGAATAAGTGTTTATTCTAATTGTACTGTGTTTCTTGTGTGCATTTCTATGAAACACAACATGATTTTTTTGTTAACTGAAAAAAAACTCTGGCTGCACTGGACACTTATCGATCTCAGCCGTGTTCTTTCTTTCTGAACAGACTGAGATGTTGAAGCACTGAGGCCCATATTTAGTTTTCCAAATGGGTTTTTCCACAGCCACATAAATCATTTGTGCTGAGGTCATGACTTTAAAATTGTTTTTTAGTGCTCATGTACATGTTTATAAGGATATTTGTTATCTAGTAAGAATTGAAATAAATTGTGAAGTAAAAGTTCTTTGTTGCACAGCGGACACCAGTGATGTGATGTTTATCTCAAGGAAGTTTTTATTGATTAGATATTCTTGCTTGAATTTTTTTTAACTTGAAATTTACGTTCCCTCCAGGATTTCGCTATCACAGAAATGAATGCAAAATCAAGCAAACTCGAAGGAACTTGCAATTTTTTTTTTTATATAATTTTTTTTCCCAAATTACCGCAGATTTGGGCCAAGATACATCATGTGACGTCAGCCAAAGACACCTCCGATTCACTCGTTAACGCCTTACCCCACAGCCCGGGTTAATCCGTACTTTAACGGTTGTAACCATAGATTTTTATTATTAATATTTGGGACGGGAAACTTCAGATTCTAGAGATCATTTGACTGAACAAAAAATCTGATGAGAAGCTGAAGTGCAGAGTGATGTCATCAAAATTGTTGCTCCGTATTGGTGGTAGAGAGAGACTGTAAATTTTGAACGCATATATCTTCTAAATGCAAATTTTGTCATTGTTTTGGCATACACTAGCTTATAGATAACCTTAAGGCAAACATATTCATGTTAAAAGACACAAAACTTCGGTGTTTTTAATCACACAGACTTGGCTGCCGTGTCTTAATTATTAAAGAAAAAAATTAACAATTTTGTTAATTTCATTCTACAAGGACATTGTTGGTTTTTTTTTGTTGTTTGTTTGTTTGATTTCCGCTTCTTTATATTTGACGTCACTTTTCTATGGTTATATTCTACTCAAGCACAAAAAAAATTTCAAATCAATTTGCTAAAAAATAAATTCAAGCTTGCCTTGCCTTTTTAGGTCATATTCCTCTCAGTGCTAAGCATGGTTCAAAATGATGGTGCGGTAATGCCGGGATTGCACCTTCTGTTACTGGTTTGGGTGAATTCTTCGCCCAATCTCCGTTCGCTCAGATAAATCGCTCTCTCCCTCCCCGAGATTTTTCGTTTGCTCTCAGCCTCCATTGTGCTGGATGTTACCTCAAAGTGTACCAAAGTTCAATTTAATTTCTTGTTTATTTCTTGTTTTCTTATTGGCAAATGGCAGAAGCTCTGCCCTGGCAACAAAAGTAGTCTATTTGCATAGTCTGCTGTGATTGGCTTGAACGTTGATGGGCTTGCCAAATCACACTGTATCTTGGCGGTGATAGGCTATGCTAATTGGGTGCTGTTGCTGGGATTCTGAATAGTGGTGTGGTTCAGTGTGGCTGTGGCGCATTGTGCTGCCTGCTGAGGGATGCTCATAAACCAGCGTTCTCCTAATAATTATTGGAATTTAGTCTTAAAGGAGGGTGAATTTGCCAGGGTGGAATCAGTGTTTTTTTTTCTTCCTATTATATTCCTGTCCTACGTCCACCATTGAGTTCCTCAGAAACTAAACGTTAAATGTTCTTTCGTTTATTGTTTAGTTTCGTGTGCACTGTGGCATTCATGTCTGTCTTCAACATATTATTTCCTTTCCTAATCTCCTTTTTCCTCTCTTTTCTAATGTGGACGCACGCATCTGTATAAAAATATGTATTTATAAAATAACAAAAAAAGAAAAAAGTTTTTTAGGCATATAGGACTAATTTGCATATAATGAGGTACTTCATCATGAAATAAAAGCTTTCTGGTGATCTGTGATGCTTGTTTTAAAATAAGGAATCCTTTAAACGAGCCTTTTGGTTTGTCCTAATAAGCACTAATCTATATTTTTGAACTTTTCTTCTAGGGGGAGAGACCTCAGCATGCCAACCCTGGTCTGGCCGGCTTGCACGCTCTTTTTCTTTCAATGCTGCTGGGTTTCACATGGCTGCTCCGATGCTTCATTCACACCCGCAGCACAGTGACTGTCACCAGCAGAGTACAGAGCAGTCTGGCACTGTACTACCATACAGTGACCAGACACATGCGCTCACCGCCAATCAGGTACTACTGAGTGCTCATGTGCAGAAGTACAAAGCACGTGTAATCCACTATGAGTGTTAGAGTTTAGTCGAAATATACTACAGTATCACAGTATTAATCAAACGTTTAAAAACACACAAACCAGTGAGAGATGCACCGATGTATCGGCCGATAAAGGCTATTTTTCACGCTATGGCTGTCGGCAGATTTTTATTTATTTATTTTTAAATATCCGATGATCAGGGCCGATGTTAGAGTAATGTGTTTTCTGTTTATGAGACCAGTTACTGTGAAACAACTTGTTGAAATGCAGAGAATAAAGTTTTTATTAGCATTTCTTTCAGAATTGTGGAATCGGCCGATATCACTCTGAATAATTGGTTATCGGTATCGGCTGAGAAATTTGATATCGGTGCATCTCTAATAAAAATGAAAAGAAAATCTTTGAACATCTCTGTATCGGCCTATATAACGAAAAATACAACAAAAGTAAACAAAAATATAAAATTCTGTAATTTGTTCTTCCTGGCTATTTTTAAGAATGACGTTTCTTAGATCGTCCGAATTTGTCTGAGAGTTGCTGCGAGGGAAGCTGGCAGCTGCTGAGCAAAGAAAAAACCTAAACTGACCGTGTATAGTAGGCTGATTAACGATGGTATTGGAAATCACCAATTGATATCAAAATGTCGGGTCTGCAGCTTTAACATCCACGAACCTTGAACCTGCTGTCTGACTTCATGATCAAAGGTTAAAATTAAGAAAATGAAACGGTGTGGTGTTTATCAGGGCTGATACACTATGCAAGATTGAAGTATCTCCGCTGCTATTCATGCACGTGTAGTTTAAATCATTGTATTTCAATTTTATAATTAGCTTGGTTTCAGCTAATAACTCGTTATTTATTTACGTTCCCAACCTCAGTCTGCAAACATTCCTGACGTTGTTAACAGGCAATTAATCAAAAAAAAAAAACCCAGACTAAATGCAAATACTAGCAATTGCAGCTTCAGCCGACTTGTAACAAGCTTCTGGCATAGTTTTCGCTGTAATGACATTACGTGTACATGACACGCGTTACATGCATCTGTCCACGCCCACTTCTTGTCTCCACTCAAAGTCACAGGGGATAATGTCATCAACTGACAATAATTGTGGGCACAACAGGACAACAGCGTATTACCCAGGATCTCACAAACTTAGCTTGCAGCGTCGTTTAGCCAAAAATAGATCGTTGATGGTTGTATTATTTAATTATTATTAGCAATGCTGTGTTCTTCTGTGTGTTTGATAGCCATCATGTTTGGTAGTTATGAACATGGTAGGAGTGGAAGTAGAGGTAGCAGCGAACGTGTTTACAACAGGTTTTCAGAGCAGTCCACTTCACCTGCACATCGAAATGGAGGTTGATGTAGTATGATTTGGGGGAGTTCTGAGGAAGTGGGGTTGTGAATTGTTTTGGGAAGTCAGAGCTGCACACCAAAGGCATGGGAACCACTGGAGTAAGGAATTTAATCTGGTAAAAAGTACATTTTATGCTGCACTTGTGTGATATAATGATATTATCAGCTCTACATGATATTACACTGCCATGATAGCCAATGACGATTATTCCGATTATATTAAAATGCCAAACCTGTTAACGCGTTTTGTGTTGGAGCTTCATGATTTAACCTTGGTGTACACTAGTATGAGTTATAACTCCTAATACATGAAAAGAGCAGTCTTGTTCTCCTCAATAAAATAGGAGATGTGGCTCATATGAATCTGGAATGATTTGTGTCTCCAATATTAACTGACATGTCCTGAAAGCCCCCTCCCCCATATCACACGCACTCGACTCACAGCGCTCCCTAGCTTTCTGTCGGGGTGAATGGAGAATGTTTTGAGTTGTTAATGTTAAATACGTTCGGTCAGTGTACATTATATGGCCAGCAGTATGTGGACACCTGACCATCACACCCATATGTGGTTCTTCCCCGAACCGTTGCCACGAAGTCTGTATGATGTAGCATTATAATTTCCCTTCACTGAAACTACGAGGCCCAAACCTGTTCCAGCATGACAATGCCCTTGTGCACAAAGCGAGCTTTTATAAAGACATGATATGCCAAGGTCAGAGTGTAAGAACTTGAGTGGTCAGCACAGAGCCCTGACCTCAACCCCACTGAACACCTTTAAGATGAACTGAAACACTGACTAAGCCTCCTCACCTGACATCAGTGCCTGACCTCGCTAATGCTCTTGTGGCTGAATGAGCAAATCCCCACAGCCATTTTCTGAAATGTAGTTCAAAGCTTTCCCAGAAAAGTGGAGGATCTTAAAACGGCAAAGGTGGTTGGGGGCCTATGAGTCTATGTTAATGCTCATGGTTTTGGCTGTATAGTGTATGTTCAACTTGACTAACATTAGACAAAATATATATTTTACACCAGTTTTATATAATCTCTCAATAAATAAATATTTATTTATATTTGTGATTGTCTCTGAAAATGGTCAAAATCTGTACTTTCAGTTTTTGGTCAAAGGTAAAAAAAAAAAAAAAATTAAATGGATAGTTCCAGTACAACAAAGTGTCTGTCTAACACATTACAAATAACGTTAATGGTGATGATAATTGGAAAGTGATTTAAACTAAACCAAAAAAATGCTCAAACATCGAAATTTGAACTTTCTTTTCATTGAGCATTACTGCAGATTCACCTAAAAATCCGTGAGCACTCGTGATCCCAACTGTGCTGATGATGATGGTGTTGATGATGATGATGATGATTATTATTATTATTATTATTATTACACATTCCTTTACTGATGGTGAGGCGACAGTGAAGCAGCCATCTGATCATACTCCATACGACCATGATACCATAACAACCCTATAATCCAAACATGGTCATTGCCTGCAGGCCAAAAGTTTTGCATTGATTTTTAACTGAAGTAGTGTAGGTCCAAGAAAAATAAAGAGTGACCTGCTGTATACCTCAACCTAAAGCTCTGTGTCTGTCTTTGCGTGTCTTCATACAGAGGCACATGCCCCAGTGTTTTCGTGAGCCAACCGCAGCTCCATTGAGGAAGCTCTCTGTTGACTTAATCAAAACCTACAAACACATTAATGAGGTAAGATCTGCTGCCAAACCTGACTGATGTTTCATTATGTTTAAAGGGAGGTAAACACTAAGATTTTAATTATTTATCACATTATATTATTTAAAGCTCAACTAATAATATTTAAAGCTCAACTCAAGACATACTTCTTTAAACTAGCATTTGCTTGCTGATGTTTTCTTTTATTATTAGTTGTTTTTATAATTAAAAAAAAATTCTGTGTACTGCTTATTTTGTGTACAGCCCTTTGAGAAGCTGCTTTTAAAGGCGCTCTGTAAAATAGTTTATTATTATTATTATTATTATTATTATTATTATTGCTGTCCTGTTTCAGTCTTTAAGCCTAACCCAGAACTTTGTTATTCTGCCAATACATGGGCTAAGTTTTGTAGTAATAAACAGATTAAAAACCTATAGTAGTTGTAAGGAGATGTTTGCTGAATATTTATGGTGGGAATGACCGGTGTCAGCACTTTGTAACAGTAAGTTTTTTGGTGATGGGACAGTCTCCAGGACAGATGATTTTAGGCTTTCAGGTTTCTTGGTAACTGAAAAGAGTGAGAAAATAAGAGCATCTGGCGAGGGAATGGCTTTTTATAGTTGCTATTATATAAATGATGAGAGCAACTTGGGTGTTTTGCAGATGTTCATTCATGCCATGAGCACGTAAGAATTGACGCTGTGGTAAAAATTTGTCGTTGTGTTTTTTTTGTTTTTTTTTATATTCCTCTCTCCCTACCTGTTTTTTCTGGTTGTTGATGTTTGCACCTCTGACTGTCACAAATTTGAATGTGGCACACTAAATAACAGGGTGTCCAAGAGGTCAGGAACCAAGGGGAATTTGTTGAGCAAAATCTTCACAAAGATGATACAGCAGCTGAGAAAATGCTTAGAGCATGAGGGTGAACATGTCGAGCATATGGTGTAAAGAATAAATACAAAATGAAGTATATGTAGTATAAGTTATTCTCACTGACACCCTGTATATCATTTAATGAACACCCATCTAAAACGGACTGCTTTTGTATGAGACAAACATGAAAGAAATTGCTGTTTATTTCCCCCTTCTGTGTAGGTGTATTATGCAAAAAAGAAACGACGGCATCAACAGGGTCATTGTGAGGACTCCAGCCATAAGAAAGAGAAGAAAGTCTTCAACGATGGCTATGATGATGACAACTTTGATTACATTGTTAAGAATGGAGAGAAGTGGATGGACCGTTATGAAATCGACTCTTTAATAGGAAAGGGTTCATTTGGGCAGGTACGGTCCCGAACACACAGCTTTGTCATATGCAGATGACTGGTCCAACTGGACATTATATTACACAGTCATGTGAAAATCTAAGTACACCCCATGGAAAATGTTGGCTTTTTTTTTTAATTGCAAATATTTGGACAAGCAAACATTCTGTCATCTTTGAAAGTGTGTATTAATAAAGTTGATGTACTTGAACAAAACCCTAAGGAAAAATTTTCAGTCTTTTATTCAACAGATATCAATAGATGTGATGTTCTTCTGTGGAAAAAGTAAGTACACCCTTGGCCTCAGAAGCTAGTATTGCCCCCCTAGCAGAAATAACTTCTTGTAGGCGTTTTGCATAATTGTTCACCAGTCTCTGACATCGGCTTGCTGGAATTTTTGACCACTTCCTTGCAGTATTCTTTCAGTTGCAAGATTTTTGAAGGTTTTCTTGAATGTTCTGCCCATTTCAAATCCCTCCACAATATTTCAATGGGATTCAAATCCGGGCTTTGATTAGGCCTTTCCATAACCCTCAGTTTCTTCTTTTCGAGCTGTTCTTTACTGGATTTGCTAGTGTGCTTAGGATCATTATTCTGTTGAAAATTCCACTTTTGGGTTCAACTTCAACTTTCAGACAGATGGCCTCACATTGTCTTCAAACACTCTTTGATATGATGCAGAATTCATAATTGAATCACTGAATCAACTGTCCAGTCCCTGAGGCAGCGAAGCAACCCTAAACCATAACATTTCCACCACCGTGCTTCACAGTTGGTATGATGTGCTTCTACTGAAAATCTGCCTTTGGTCTGTACCAAACATGTCTGCAGTTACTGTGGCCAAACAACTCCGTCTTCGATTAGTCTGTACAGAGCACATTATTCCAAAAGGCCTGGGATGGCCAGTCCTGGACAAAATGACAGCTGTATGAAATCTGTGCCAGTTGTAGATGATTTTCCTTACAGTGGAATGATGTATTTCAAATAATTTAGAGATCTTTTTAAATCCCTTGCCAGACTCCTAGGCATCCACAACCGTTTTTTTTCTGAAGGCCTTATGGCCTTATAGAACTCTTTAGATGTTGGCAAAATGACACCACACACCTCAATAGCAAAGGGAACACCAGACACTAGATATGAGAGGGGTATAAATAAAACCGGTTCCACCTGCACTCCCTAAGCAGGTTCTAATCACTGACACCCAATCTTCAACACCTGATTCTAATTTTATGGATTTGAAGGTGTGATAAATGTAGGGGTGTACTTACTTTTATCTGTTTTTTGGCAATTTTATGTGTCCTTTGATAGTGTATCACCTATACACTATTAATAGGCACTGTTTCAAAGAGGATCAAATGTGTCAACAAATAAAAAGCCAACAATTTCCATGGGGTGTAGTTACTTTTTCACTGTTTTCACAAGTTTTGGTTGCTGACATTTCGATATAAATTTGGCCCAAACCTCTGCTGTGGTTTTGGACTTGAGGGTTTAACACGGTTTATGTGTACTGAGGTCTTTTAATTGGCTTTTTGCAGGTTGTTAAAGCTTATGACCGTGCTGAGCAGGAATGGGTAGCAATCAAAATAATCAAGAACAAGAAGGCTTTTCTGAATCAAGCTCAGATTGAAGTGCGGCTGCTGGAGCTCATGAACAAACATGATACAGAAATGAAATATTACATAGGTATTTAAAAACTTCAGACTGCATTTTGAATCTTGGGATGCAATTTATTAATGTAGAATTGGACATACTGTGTGTATAGACTATACTTCTGTTTGTTTGTGTGTATTACATTGTTTTTAGTAAAATAATTTTTGTAAATTTTTCAATTCAATAAATCTTTAACTACTTTTTGTTTTATTTCCCCCCCTGTTTTTTCTTTAGTTCATCTGAAGCGGCACTTCATGTTTCGGAATCACCTTTGCTTAGTGTTTGAAATGTTGTCATACAACCTGTATGACTTGTTACGAAACACAAACTTTAGAGGCGTTTCTTTAAACCTGACACGGAAATTTGCCCAGCAGCTCTGCACAGCACTGCTGTTTCTTGCCACTCCTGAACTGAGCATCATCCACTGTGACCTCAAGCCCGAGAACATCCTACTATGTAACCCCAAGAGAAGCGCCATTAAAATCGTGGACTTTGGAAGCTCCTGCCAACTGGGACAGAGGGTACGATTTGAGCAGTTTTCTCATCTTCTGTGTGTTGGGGTTTTTTCTTGATTGTTTATATGTAATCGTGTCCTTTTCAGATATATCAGTATATCCAGAGTCGTTTCTACCGCTCCCCTGAAGTGCTGTTAGGAATGCCATATGATCTGGCAATAGACATGTGGTCATTGGGGTGCATTCTTGTGGAGATGCATACAGGAGAGCCTTTGTTCAGTGGAGCCAATGAGGTGAGAGACATCATCTTCACGACTGAGTCAGTAAAATGCAGGTCATCTGAAAAAAACATTTTTAAAAACAGTACACAGTTCTGAAAAGATTATTATTGTTTTATTTTTAGCAAACTGAACATTTAGTAGTCGTCGCATATTCATTTAATTATTCTGCATTTGTTCATGAAACAAATTATGAAATCTGATAAATCCTTTTTATATATATATATATATATATATATATATATATATATATATATATATATATATACATACATACATACATACATACATACATACATACATACACACACACACACACACACACACACACACACACACACACACACACTAATTAAATCAGTTTGGTCTGAGGTATTCTAAACTAAATGCCTAAAGGTCCATCCTGGATTGTCTGATTGTGTCAGAAAATCTAAGATTTGCAACAAATAAACATAGTGACACACTAAGGAGGTAATTGTAATTATACAGTCTGTCAAATGTAGTGTACAGTGTAATTGTTAGTGTATTGTATCTATGTGTAGAGAAGGAAAAAAATAAAGCTTTTTTTTTCTCCCTACACAGGTGGACCAAATGAACAAAATAGTTGAAGTCCTAGGTATCCCACCCAGTCACATAATGGACCTTGCACCAAAAGCCAGAAAGTTTTTTGAGAAGTTGTCTGATGGGACGTGGAGCATTAAGAAGACCAAAGATGGGAAAAGGGTGTGTTTTTATTACCGTTTGTTTTTTTTCTATGGACAATGCTGAGCTTCTATGTTCATTACTAAGTTGTGTGTTTCTCTGCCAACAGTACAAACCCCCAGCTTCTCGTAAACTCCATGCCATCTTGGGGGTGGAGGCTGGTGGACCTGGCGGTCGAAGAGGCGGCGAATCTGGCCACGCGGTGGCTGACTACTTGAAGTTCAAGGACCTTGTGCTCAGAATGCTGGACTATGACCCCAAGACTCGAATCCAGCCCTACTACGCGCTCCAGCACAGCTTCTTTAAGAAGACTGCAGATGAGGGAACAAACACAAGCAGCAGTGTTTCAACAAGTCCTGCACTTGAGCATTCGCAGTCCTCAGGGACCACCTCTAGTACATCCTCAAGCTCAGGTGTTCTGCAAATAGTCTTCCACTTTGCCTACTCAGTAATCCCTACTTACAGAAAACGAGTGACTCGATAAGTGCTATTAAGAGGTTTCACCTCAATCTATGAATGAGAACATCAGGACACATCTTCATTCAACTTTTTTTTTTTTTTTTAGAAAAGAAAAGGAGTTTATTCCTGCATTAAAATAAGTTTTATTGAGGCTAACATTATAAAGCATGAATTTTTGGTAACCCATACTGCTTAGGTTAGATCCAGATTGGTTATGTTTTTCCTGACACACAGTAAGAGAATAAAACAGGCCTAGGGCTTGTTTTCTGTTAAAAGAGCTTATCTACTGTTCACAAAATATTTTGTGCAGAAAACTGCTTTTTCTGTGGCTTAAATTCAAATAGCATTGAATTGGGCATATAGTGCACTACACATGTACTACAGAGTAATTGTGATACCCATAACATGCCTTATTATTATTATTATTATTATTATTATTATTATTATTATAAATACTATATATTAGGATTAAAAATCAGTCCCCCACAATCATAGTTCTGTATCGTCAATCAAAATCTTCCTCTTCTAATCCCTCTACGTTGTATGGCCCTATCATCATGAGATCAAACCCCAACATGTTAAAAACCCAACAATTCCACAGCCATCCGTGGCCAATGGGAGCAGAACTAGCCATGATGTCCAGGTGGGAGGAATGGCGCTCTCTCTCTCTCTCTCCCTCTCTCTCTCTCTCTCTCTCTCTCTCTCTCTCTCTCTCTCTCTCTGTGAGCTCGTGTATGCGGAAGAGAGCAGACTGTGCTTTCCCAGCAGTGGCATAATTTAAAACATACAAAAAGATATCGCACGATCTCCAAAACGCATATCGTATTATAATGTATAATGATATCGATCTTATATCGTCATATCTCCCTAGTCTGGAAGAGGTTTCTTTTTTTGTTGTTTTTTAATAATAATAATATACTTGTTTTGGAGTTTTGTATTTCTGTTTGAATTTGTATTTTCAAAACGTAATCGTTCGCGACCGACCACACCTTTTTCCGAATAGTACAGAACATTTACAGCAGAAGAATTGTCAATGCAAAATTACTGGGAAATTAGACTGTTTATTAAAGTAATCACTGGAAATGTATCATATTTTCAAATGAGGTTTAATCCACTTGACATGGAAACAAACAACCAATTACACTGAGATCGTTTCGAAGGCGTTCACCTCGCGTCACCGGTCAGCTGTCCTTTTTTCTGTGGACATATTAAAATGAAAGGACAGGCTAATTTCTACGCAAGCTGCAAGGAATCGCATAATTGTTCCGAAATTGTCATCACTGATTAGCACTTCTTTCTTAAAATTCAATTAAGCAACGATATATTCATTTTAAATTTGAGCAACAATCTGTGAAGTCAGCCTACCAAGTATTTCAGCGTGTTCCCTGCGCCGAGAGGGGAAAAACACAAATCCTGTTTTGTGGAAACAAATGTATAATATAAATATTATTTAGTCAATGCATTCTATAAAAATAAAAAAGAGAGAGAGAGAAAAAGGAAAACTTTTGAATAAATATGTAATTGACCTTTCCAACAACCTATCACAGGCTGCCATCATAAGCTCCGAAAGCAATCACACACACACACTCCTGATGCAATAGATGGAATTAGGTTGAAAAAAACCTTGGAGAAACAGTACTGCTTATCTTGTACATATGGTTCCAGGGCTAAACAATATTCCAAATTTAATATTTCAAGGTTTATGTGAAATGTTTGTGGAAAAGCAATAAAAACAGCACATTTTCCATGATTTCAGGAGGATCATCTGGAACGAGTACCAGTGGCAGAGCGAGGTCTGATCCCACTCACCATCATCGGCACAGTGGGGGGCACTTTAGCACAGCAATGCCAAGCATAGACTGTGACAACCTCCGCCCTCAGGTCAGTGGAGACTTTAGGGCTCAACAATTAATGTTGAACACACAAAACACAAAAACATTGGTGGCTTTAAGGAGTATATTGCAAGAATAATAAAATTACTTACAAATATTTGTGCGTTTCATAGTGTGTGTCTGTGTATAAACCAAGGCAGTTATTCTGATACTGAATTTGCCAGCTGCCTATCCACAGAAGAGGCAGTATCTACAGTTTAGACCTAATGATTTCTATCGATTCTGTACGGGTATTTTTCAGTGTCGTTTCCTACATCTCTGTAGCAAGGGGTCAGAAATTTAAACTGTTCAGATTAAAGAAAACGAACGAGCTGCTAATTTATTATTCCACAACGCTGTCAAATTCTCTAAACCTAGAAGGTGTTTTCTCTTACAGCTCTTACTCTTACAGTAGTGCTGGCTTTAATTCATGTGTTTTATATTAACGCACTCATTCTAGCATCATATTGTTTCTATAGTATCAACTTATTCACAACTTATTCACGGGGACATGTAAGGTGGGAGAACTACAGTGAGGGAAAAAAGTATTTGATCCCCTGCTGATTTTGTATGTTTACCCACTGACAAAGAAATGATCAGTCTATAATTTTAATGGTAGATTTATTTGAACAGTGAGAGACAGAATAACAACAAAAAAATCCAGAAAAACGCACATCAAAAATGTTATAAATTGATTTGCATTTTAATGAGGGAAATAAGTATTTGACCCCTCTGCAAAAAATGACTTAGTACTTGGTTTAAAAACCCTTGTTGGCAATCACAGAGGTCAGACGTTTCTTGTAGTTGGCCACCAGGTTTGCACACATCTCAGGCGGGATTTTTTCCCACTCCTCTTTGCAGATCTTCTCCAAATCATTAAGGTTTCGAGGCTGACGTTTGGCAACTCGAACCTTCAGCTCTCTCCACAGATTTTCTATGGGATTAAGGTCTGGAGACTGCCTAGGTCACTCCAGGACCTTAATGTGCTTCTTCTTGAGCCACTCCTTTGTTGCCTTGGCCATGTGTTTTGGGTCATTGTCATGCTGGAATATCCATCCACGACCCATTTTCAATGCCCTGTCTGAGGGAAGGAGGTTTTCACCCAAGATTTGACGGTACATGGCCCCGTCCATCGTCCCTTTGATGCGGTGAAGTTGTCCTGTCCCCTTAGCAGAAAAAAAACCCCAAAGCATAATGTTTCCACCTCCATGTTTGATGGTGGGGATGGTGTTCCAGGGGTCATAGGCAGCATTCCTCCTCCTCCAAACACGGCGAGTTGAGTTGATGCCAAAGAGCTCCATTTTGGTCTCATCTGACCTCAACGCTTTCACCCAGTTGTCCTCTGAATCACTCAGATGTTCACTGGCAAACTTCAGACGGGCATGTATATGTGTTTTCTTGAGCAGCGGACCTTGCGCGCGCTGCAGGATTTCAGTCCTTCACGGCGTAGTGTGTTCCCAATTGTTTTCTTGGTGACTATGGTCCCAGCTGCCTTGAGATCATTGACAAGATCCTCCCGTGTAGTTCTGGGCTGATTCCTCACTGTTCTCATGATCAATGCAACTCCACGAGGTGAGATCTTGCATGGAGCCCCAGGCCGAGGGAGATTGACAGTTCTTTTGTGCTTCTTCCATTTCCGAATAATCGCACCAACTGTTGTCCCCTTCTCACCAAGCTGCTTGGCAATGGTCTTGTAGCCCATTCCAGACTTGTGTAGGTCTACAATCTTGTCCCTGACATCCTTGGAGAGCTCTTTGGTCTTGGCCATGGTGGAGAGTTTGGAATATGACTGATTGATTGCTTCTGTGGACAGGTGTCTTTTATACAGGTAACAAACTGATATTAGGAGCACTCCCTGTAAGAGTGTGCTCCTAATCTCAGCTCGTTACCTGTATAAAAGACACCTGGGAGCCAGAAATCTTTCTGATTGAGAGGGGGTCAAATACTTTTTTCCCTCATTAAAATGCAAATTAATTTATAAAATTTTTGACATGCGTTTTTCTGGATTTTTTTGTTGTTATTCTGTCTCTCACTGTTCAAATACAACTACCATTAAAATTATAGACTGATCATTTCTTTGTCAGTGGGCAAACGTACAAAATCAGCAGGGGATCAAATACTTTTTTCCCTCACTGTACATCATCTAAACCTAATAAATACATGTATTTTTAAAATCTCTTGTTTAACTAAGACAAATGTGTAATATTTGATATTGTGAGGTTTTTCCAACATGGGAGAGGGGGGCTTTGCACTTTCCTGCTTCTCTGTAACTTGATAGTCCCCCCCCCCCCCCATTCGTTAATTAATTTAAAATTGTAATTAATTAATTAATTAATTAATTTATTTAAAAAAATTTGGGGCGTTTAAAGCACTTTGTGATGTGCTGGTTTAGGGAAAGCAACTTCAGGGTGGTAACAATCAACAGCTTTGCACTGGCTCGCATCACATGACCTCGTCATTGATTGATTGTTTTTTGTTTTTCTATAACATCACACCTCAAAGTGTTTTATTCATTAGGTAGCCTATCTTCGGTAGTTCATGGTGTGTTGTGGTGTTTAAAAAAAAAAATAACCCAACAAATACACTAGGGTATTCTTAGAAGACTTCATTTTTTTTCTTTCTGTGTGATAGGGTAATTTTCTTGTTAGCAGTGTTGCCACCTGATTTGTGTTGACCGTGCAGGGGTTTTTTTGCTGTTTTTGCATGCGTGTATATGAACAGTCGTGCCTGTGTTTCTTTCTCTTACAGAAAAGACAGCCTTACCATCCTCCGGTAGTATGGACTGATGGTGTTGGCCCAGAAGTTGTCACGGTAGAGACGCATCCAGTGCAGGAGACCACCTTTCATGTGCCTCCCCAGCATCCTAAAGCATTACACCCTCATCACCACCACCACCACCACCACCACCATCACCATGGACAGGTCATAACCGCGTTCCCTCGGTCACGGCTCTACAACTCGCCCACCAACAGCGCCTCCACGCAGGACTCCATGGAGGTCGGGCATGGCCATCTGTCCATGACATCGCTGTCTTCCTCTGCCTCCTCTTCCTCCACCTCTTCCTCTTCCACAGGAAACCATGGCCACCAGGTGTACCAGTTCCGCCAGGGGCCCACCACAGCCCTGGGCTTCAGCCGAATCGGGAGCATGGGTTTGGGTGCCTTCTCAAATCCCCGCCAAGAAACTGGCATCGCTGGACATCCACCGTACTCGGTTCCCTCCAACACGGGGCCCGGGCACTTCATAACGGAGGGACATTTGGGAATGAGACAAAGCATTGATAGAGATGAGTCTCCGATGACTGGAGTCTGCGTTCAGCCGAGCTCCATGGCTAGTTCGTGACTAATCTGAAAATGTTTTGTTTTTTCTGTATGTGGTTATTATGAATATTTTTTTCTAGGTGATATTTTCCTTTTCTCCAATTTTTAAATGGTGCATAGAGAACAAAAAGCTGCTCACTTTTTAGGGGAGATATCACTGAAACGCTACAACTGAAGAGTATTTAAAGTATATGTATTTCAAATCTCTTTTTTTTTTCTCTCTCTCTCTTTTTTTTTTTCTTTTTTTTGGCCCACCTAACCGACTCATTCGTAATACTGCAAAACGACCATCATAAGATTGCATCTGCCAGTTCACTCACTACACATAGTACTCACGTCCCACTCGTTGTTTGTTCATTTTTTAAAAATCTCTTTTTAGTATTTCAGAGCCAATAACTGCCACACAACTATCTACATGTAAAGCAATGCAAAAAAAAAAATCCATTTACATTCCAACGGTGAATCATTTAGCTTTTTCTTTTTCCCTTGATAATTTATTTACCTTTTATTTGAAACCTCTCGGAGCTGTATGTTTAAAACCTGTAGTGTGTGCAGGAAGAAGTACTCGCAGTGGTCTTTGGTGTTGTCTGTATTGTGTAACTGTGAGAAGCGTGTTCTCAGACTGTGGGAGCAGAAGGAGCTGCAGTAGTGTTCAGGCTGAGACGCGTCTCACTACGTGTTCCAGTTATGGAGAGGATGCACTGAAAACGGGGTCAGATACAGATTTAGGGGTTCACGTTAAGAACCCTGTTGGCCTTATGATTTTTTGAACATTTGAGCGAAAAGAACATGGACAATGCTGTTCAGATAAATACGGCTTTCCTCTTCTTTTAACATAAACGATCGTTATTTAGAGGAATGCTGAGTAGAGTTTTAAAAAAAAAAGTAATCAAGAGGTTATTAAGAAGCCTTTATTTAACAAAGGGACTTAAGGGACTCATAATTACAGGGTCAAGTGTTTTAATAGTGACTTCCTATAATTCTTTCTTATCAAATAGGATTTCACAGCAGAGTTAGTCACCCCTATATGAAATGCTTAATTTTATTTATTTGTTCCTGTTCATTTTGATTGTATGCTTTCCATTGAACACTGTTTACTTCAATTTGCTTATTCACTTTTTAGTACAGAAATATTCGCTGAAATTTGTGACTGCCTTTCTCCCCTCTTGAATTATGCTGTGAACTTTACACATTTTTTTAAATACCAAAGTAACTGTTTTCTTTTTTATTTTATTTTTAAATGGTCCTGTAACCAATAATGTAGCAGTTCACCACTCCAACACAAGTGTTTTATTAAATGATCAGTTTTGTCCATACCAAATGTCTATCAACTACTTTTGCGCAATGGAAATTTTGCGGAGCTTGGTTGAATTGTTGTTGTTTGGTTAAACATCAAAACCCTGTTATTTACTTTTTCTTTCTTTTTTTTTTTAAAAAAAACATCAAGCAGTTGGGAGCATAGCTTGGCACAACACTGCTGCTCTGCAGGCTACGGAGTAGCTGTGAAAGATTACAAGGAGGCGGGAAAAAAAAGGTTTTTTTGTCAGTTGGTGGGCGATGCTACTTTTTTCTACTTACTTTGGATGACATGCTAATTTTTACCGAAGTACCATACTTCAGCTGAAATATTCAGGCAGTCTACTGTAGCTACTATGAGTACAAGTTGAGTTTGTCAGACATTTTGTTTGTTGCTTGTTTCCCCATATACTGTTCAAACAGAATCTAAATATGGCACTGAGGGCACATGGGCATACGCACATTTCCAAGAGATTCAGTGTTTTCAGAAATCACGTTGTGGTCACAGAAGCAATTGTTAATTAATTAATCAATCTCACCCACACTTTATAGTATAACAGGTTGTGAAGTGTTCTCCACCCATGCTCACACTTTGCATCGGGTATTAACAAAGACCAACTCCATGCATATTACCAATGAATCTTTAGCGTCCTGCTGCTAAATCAGGTAACAGGACACTATTGTACATGAAAGTGGTGTTTATTTTGCCGAAGGCATCTTTGCCCTATTATAAAACAAAAAATGTTTGATATATTTACATATTCTAAGAGTAATGGTGATGAGAAATGGTTCATATAAATGTTAAATGGCTTTTAAAAATAGTTTTTATAAATGACCCTGTTTGCGTGGGGAAACACAGCAATTTGCTGAGCTCAAAACATTCCAAAATAAACCTGGAAAAAACTAAACAGATATTAAGTGTCTACCTGTTTTAGCTCCCTGATTTGATGTCCTTTCATGAAATGCAGCCCCTTTTTTAATAGTTGAAATAGGTGTGTGTGTGTGTGTGTGTGTGTGTGTGTGTGTGTGTGTATATAAAATTTTTAAATAAAGGAAATACAGAATTCGCTACATTTCTCCTGGTATATAATTACAACTGTTTTGGCTGTCATTTTTAAGAGGAGTTTCCCTTGGGTCACAAGTATAAAATGTTTTCAAAAGCGAGCATTAGATTTAATCAGAAATATTCTAGTATTGCAGGGGGAATGCTTTATTTTCTTCGATCACTCGACCTTTTTTTAAAAGGTTTGACTGAGCAAAAAGTAGGAATGCTGATCTGACTATAAATAAAGAAGCAAATTTGGTCTTAGATCCACAGTCCTACTTGGAGATGCTTTGTTTTGATTGCCCAGGATCACAAACCCACTCTTACCATTTAATGGTGGGGTGTGTGTGTGGACGTGTGTGTGCGTGTGTGTGTGTGTGTGTACGCACGCTGTGATTCTTTTTGGAAACTCTGCTCTGAATGTTGTGCTTTAGTCTGTCAGAGCTTAGTCAAGTAGTGTTTTCCCTTATGTATTAATGAGCTGAAAATTATGTTGGCTTTTCCATTTAAAATGATGTTTTAATTAAGAGAAACTATTCCTATTAAATGGTCCTTGAAGTTTTAAGATGTTCTAACAAATAAAGAGAAGTGCAAATATATACACTCACTGCCACTTTTTTTTTCTTTTTCTTTTTTTTTTTTTTTTTTTTTTTAAAAAGGAAAATCTTTACACCTGCCCTTTCATGCAATTATCCAATCAGGAAATAATCTGGCAGGAGTGCAATGAATAAATCATGCACATACAGGTCATGAGCTTTAGTTAATGTTCACATCATTGTACAGGGTGGTATTTAAGTTACTGTAGCCTTTCTGTCAGCTCACCATTCTCCTCTGATCTCTCTCACTAACCATGAATTTCTGCCTGTAGAACTACCACTTTCTGGATGTTGTTTGTTTTTCACACCATTCTGCATAAACGGTTGAGATTATTGTTTATGAAAATCCCAGGAGATAAGCAGTGTCTGTAATACTCTAAAGAGCTCATCTGGCACCAACAACTGTACCATGGTCAACATTACTGAAATCACATTTTCTCCCCATTCTGATCTGAACATGAACTGAAGCTCTTGACCTATATCTGCATGATTTTATGCCTTGTGCTGCTGCTATAAGATTGGCTACGAGCAGGTGTAGAGGTTTTCCTAATAAGATGGCGGTGAGTACAACAGTTATAGATCATTTAACAGGAAATTGACTCATTTCACCTTGTAAGCCACCTACAATATATGGCCAAAATTATGTGGACACCTGACCATCATACCCATATGTAGTTTTTCCTTAAACTCTTGCTACAAAATTGTAAAGGATGCCTTTGTATGTTGTAGCATTACAATGTACATTTATAGCATTTGGCAGACACTCTTATCCAGAGCAGCTTACATTTAACTCTTTTATACTGTTAAGGGCCCAACAGTGGCAGCACTGAGATTTGAACTCAAAACCTTCCAATCAGTAAGCCAATAGCTTAACTCCTGAGCTATCACTTGCCTACAGGAGCCAAGAAGCCCAAGCCTGTCTTCAGCATGACAATGCCCCTGTGCACAAAGCAAGCTCCATGAAGACATGGTTTGCCAAGGTTTGTGCGGAAGAACTCGAGTCACCTGCACAGAGCCCAAACCTCGACTCCACTTTGGGATGAACTAGAGCACTGATTGTGCACCATGACTTCCCACCCTGATTTCGCTAATACACTTATAGCTGAATGAACACAAATCTCCACAGCCACACTCCAAAATCTAGTGGAAAGCCTTCCCAGAAGAGTGGAGGTTTATTATAACAGCAAAGCTGTTTTATGGGAAATGGGATGTTCAACAAGCACATATGGGTATGATGATCAGGTGTCCATAAACTCTTGGCCATACAGTGCATCAAAAATAATTGAAACGTGTTAAGGTCGTTTTAAGAAGATATTTATTAAAACAAAACGTGAAGTTATATCACGCGGCTCGTTGGTCTAGGGGTATGATTCTCGCTTCGGGTGCGAGAGGTCCCGGGTTCAAATCCCGGACGAGCCCACAAGTTTTGTTTTTTTATTTAAAACAGGAGAACAAAGAGAGAATTAAGCTGTATGTTTTGTAACAGTGATACAGCTCGGTAATGAATTACATTTCCATTTTAGTTATTCTGTAGCGCAAATGCTGGAATTCAACATCAACACCTTGCTAATACCTGCGTTATACCTAATACTAAAGTAGGAAAATCTGAGCGGCTTTTTCATTCATAATCATAGAAGTGTTTATTTCTAGGGATCCTATGACTTCCAATCATATTACCGGTTGTTTCTTTGATTTTTGACTAATTTTCAACCTACATTAACATACATCGTGACAGAAACTGTAGCATTATGGGACGTGTCTCGAAATGCATTCTGGGACAGCAGTTCCGTGCTTTGTTAGCTGTTTAGCTAGCTAGCTGTGTAGTAGCTGTGCGCTGATTTAGTGGGAAAATACATCCCTATTCAATTTTAATACACATTTAAAAAATGCGTGGACTGTAAACAGTAACAGTTTGTTTACACTAGTTTCATAAACAATGCCAAATTTTTGCGCGGCTCCAAACTGCACCCGGAAAAGCACTCAGTCTGATCTGGCTTTCTTCAGGTTTCCAAGAGATCCTGAAAGGTGAGTATGTTTGTTATTAGCAAATTAACACGTTGAAGTCAATAAACCTCATGCTAATAGGAACACAAATAAGCGTTACAGCATCATTCAGTAAGCTAGCAGGTACAGATAAGACAACAACAAATACGAACTAGCTAGAGAAGCTAAATCTAGTTTGCGTATTTGTTTTTCCACCTGTACTCTGAAAACTTTACTTCCGAATCGCGCTCTCATGCAGTGTCTTAATCGGCCTGTGCTTTGTTTTGTGGATATTATCAGCCAATCACAACGCAGGAGGCGGGATCTGTGCGAATACGGGTGGGTAGAATGAGTTTGCCCTGCAGGATGAAGTGATGGGTGCTACTCACTTTCATCACACTATTTGAATTGGACGTAGCTGTGGCTCTGAGAGTGATTCTGACTAATTAGCGATTGCAGTTTCATTTTAATAATAAACATTGTCACAAAGCCGCTTTACTTTCACAAGTATTTACAGTTCTGCTTACTTAATAGAACGCCACTGTTACTCTGCCATTGTCCACCACTGTATTTACCTTATTACATTACAGCAACAGCTCACCCGTTCATGTCTAAATATGTGTTTGGACTGTCAATGTCTGAATCTGAGCCTCGTCACAGGTGTTTCGATGCCCATTTTATTTGTGAAAATGACAAATAAATGCCTCTTGAAATCCCTTATGAGCTAGGCAGAGATGACAGAGGCAAAGACAAACTCCCTGAGAGGACAGGAGGAAGAAACCTTCAGAGAAACCAGACTCAAAAAGAGTCAAGTGTACTAACAGGATCTTTTATTATGAGCGTCATGCTTTCTGTCTTTATGATTTCTTGTTGCATAGAGGAAACCTAGCACACGCAATCTCTGGCCTCAGATAACATTTTATTACGAAGGTACACCCACTGGCCATTTTATCCCCACAGCCATACTCCAAAATCTAGTGGAAATCCTTCCCAGAAGAGTGGAGGGGACAAAATCTGGAATGAGATGTTCAGCAAGCACATATGAGTGTCATGGTCAGGTATCCACACATTCTTGGTGATGTATTTGGGTGGTGGAATATTCTCAGCACCACCTGTGTGTATGGCTGGTAAGAGTGGATCAGCCCTGTACTGTATAGGCTTACTTACCGCTTTATTGTACACACTTACCTTTTATTTCACCTAGTAAGTATACAGCGAGATAAAAACAGTTTGTTGAACTTTTCACACAAACACCATATTTTCACCCTCCAAGCCTTGCATCAGCGTCAGTTTCCAATCACAGCACTGCACTGTGTTTTTGGTTGGTAGACTTTTTGTGGTTGGTAAACTCATCAGCAGAAACCCTGTGAACCCATTGCAACACACCACCATGTCACTGCTGTTCTGAGAGCAGTCCGACGCCCAAATATCACCTCAGTGGTGGTCGTCTGGTGATCCATTTTCAATAAAGGACATGGTAGACCGGTGCTAATATATTGTGCATCACAGTGAATGGGCTTTAGGGTGCTAGGTTTATATGTACTTGTAAAAGAAAAATTCCATTCATTGGTCAGAAATATGGCAGTGGCTAAACTGCTCAGTTTAGCAGCTCCAATTTACAAAAAGTGCTGCGTGAATCCCAAAATCTGTGCTTCACTTCCTGTATTGTGCCTGTTCACACTAAACAGGGCTATACAGTCATGTGAACAAATAAGTACACCTCATGGAAATTGTTGGCTTTTTTTGACATATTTGGATCATCTTTGAAACAGTGCCCGTTAATAAAGTTGATATACCTGAACAAAACCACAAGGAAAATGAGCTTTTACAGTCATTTATGTGTAATGCGGTGGGGGGTATCCACAGTGAAGTCACAGACCCGACTAATCCATAACGAAATTTGTTGTCGATTATTTTAATTATCGATTTTATCGCTTAGTTGTTGCAGCCCTACTGAGTATAACACCTTTGTAATTTCTCTTTCTTGTGGACAGATGTAGGCTGTGGGTAGAGAACTGTCGCCGTGCAGATCTCGAAGAGAAAACTCCTGATCAGCTAAACAAACATTATAGGCTATGTGCGAAACACTTTGAGCCAGCAATGATTTGTAAAACGGTGAGTGTGGTTACTTGACTTAATTACATGTGTCTTTCTGCTGTGTGATTTTTAGGACTGCCTCTGTGTGACTTTAGGACTGCCTTTGTGTGACTTTAGGACTGCCTCTGTGTGACTTTAGGACTGCCTGTGTGTGACTATAATTTCAGGATTGACCTTTTATGATTTTTAGGACTGTGTATGATGTTAAGACTGGTTTTAGGACTGACTGTGTGGTTATAGGACTGATTCTGTGGTTATAGGACTGACTCTAGGACTGACTCTGTGGTTATAGGACTGACTCAAGGACTGACTGTGATTATATGACTGATTCTGTGGTTATAGGACTGATGCTAGGATTGACTCTGTGGTTATAGGACTGACTCTGTGGTTATAGGACTGACTCTGTGGTTATAGGACTGACTCTGTGGTTATAGGACTGACTCTAGGACTGACTCCGTGGTTATACGACTGACTCCGTGGTTATACGACTGACTCCGTGGTTATAGGACTGACAAGGACTGACTGATTATAGGACTGAATCTGTGGTTATAGGACTGACTCTGTGGTTATAGGACTGACTCTGTGATTATAGGACTGACTCTAGGACTGACTCTGTGGTTATAGGACTGACTCTGTGGTTATAGGACTGACTTCGTGGTTATAGGACTGACTCCGTGGTTATAGGACTGAGTCTAGGACTGACTCTATGGTTATAGGACTGACTCTATGGTTATAGGACTGACTCTGTGGTTATAGGACTGACAAGGACTGACTGATTATAGGACTGAATCTGTAGTTATAGGACTGATGCTAGGATTGACTCTGTGGTTATAGGACTGACTCTGTGGTTATAGGACTGACTCCGTGGTTTTAGGACTGACTCTAGGACTGACTCTATGGTTATAGGACTGACTCTGTGGTTATAGGACTGACTCAAGGACTGACTGATTATAGGACTGACTCTGTGGTTATAGGACTGACGCTAGGACTGACTCTGTGGTTATAGGACTGACTCTGTGATTAAAGGACTGACTCTGTGGTTATAGGACTGACTCTGTGGTTATAGGACTGACTCTGTGGTTATAGGACTGACTCAAGGACTGACTGATTATAGGACTGAATCTGTGGTCACAGAACTGATGCTAGGATTGACTCTGTGGTTATAGGACTGACTCTGTGGTTATAGGACTGACTCTGTGTGACTGCTGTTGCATGCTTAGGAATTAACTGCCATGTTTTGGTGGTTGTTGTTGGTCAATGTCTCATAGCTGCATTTTCTCTGTTAATACAGAGCCCTTACAGGACTGTGCTGAGAGATACTGCTATTCCTACCATTTTTGATTTAACCAGCCACCTCAGTAATCCACACAGCAGACATCGGAAACGCATCAAAATTTTGGTACACTACTTTTTTCAACTTTTAATGAAGCAAGAGAAAGTTGAGTAGCAGCCTAATGAAACATATGCTTCTGTAGTATTCTATAGTTTTTAACCTCTGTAATAAATAATACAAACCCAAGATGGGTTATATACAGTGCCCTCCAATAATATTGGCACCCTTGGTAAATATGAGCAAAGAAGGCTGTGAAAAATTCTTTATTGTTTAACCTTTTGATCTTTTGTTCAGAAAATTAATTAAAATACTGTGCTCTCATGGATATCAAACAATTTCAAACAAAACAGGTTTATCAAAAATTTATTATCTTTGTTACATATAGGTGTGCAACAATTATTGGCACCCTTTTAGTCAGTACTTTGTGCTACCTCCCTTTGCCAATATAACAGCTCTGAGTCTTCTCCTATAATGCCTGATGAGGTTGGAGAATACATGGCAAGGCATCTGAGACCATTCCTCCATACAGAATCTCTCCAGATCCTTCACTTTTTGAGGTCCACGCTGGTGGACTCTCCTCTTCAGTTCATCCTACAGGTTTTCTATGGGTTTCAGGTCAAGGGATTGGGATGGTCATGGCAGGACCTTGATTTTGTGGTCAGTAAACCATTTCTGTGTTGATTTTGATGTATGTTTTGGATCATTGTCCTGGTGGAAGATCCAACCATGGTGCATTTTAAGCTTTCTGGAAGAGGCAGTCAGGTTTTCATTTAATATCTGTTGATATTTGATAGAGTCCATGATGCCATGTATCCTAACAAAAGGTCCAGGTCCTCTGGCAGAAAACAGCTCCAAAATCATTAAAGAGTCACCACCATGTTTAACCGTGGGCGTGAGGTACTTTTCCATATGGCTACCTCTCTGTGTGCACCAAAACCACCTCTGGTGTTTATTGCCAAAAGCTCTATTTTGGTTTCATCTGACCATAGAACCCGATCCCATTTGAAGTTCCAGTAGCCTCTGGCAAACTGAAGAGGCTTGAGTTTGTTTTTGGATGAGAGTAGAGGCTTTTTTCTTGAAATCCTTACAAACAACTTGTGGTGATGTAGGTGACTTCAGATTGTAGTTTTGGAGACTTTCTGACCCCAAGATACAACTAACTAACTGAGCTGTGATTCTTGGAGATTTTTGCCCACTTAAACCATCCTCTTCACAGTGTGTTGAGACAATATAGACACACGTCCTCTTCCAGGTTGATTCATAACATTTACAGTGGCCTGGAGCCTCCTAAGTATTACCCTGATGGTGGAAATGGGCATTTTCAATGCTTGTGCTATTTTCTTATAGCCACTTCCCATTTTGTGAAGCTCAACAACCTTTTGCCGCACATCACAGCTATATTCCTTGGTCTTACCCATTGTTATGAATGACTAAGGGAATTTGGCCCATGTGTTACCTCATATTTATACTCCCGGGAAATAGGAAGTCATGGTTGAACTATTTCCTGTTTCTAGTCACCCAGGAGTGCTAAAAGAAATGTAAAATATCAATGGGAATATACTTCAAATATGTTTTTCTCATTTGAATTCATAAGGGTACCAATAATTGTTGCACACCTATATTTAACAAAGTTTTTTTTTTTTTGCTAAACTTGTGTTGTGTTTGCAATTGTTTGATATCCATGAGAGCAGAGTCTTTTTGTGAATTTTGTTAACAAATGATCAAAAGGTTAAACAATAAAGACACTTTTTCACAGCCTTCTTTGGTCACATTTACCAAGGGTGCCAGTATTAGTGGAGGGCACTGTACATTATTCAGCAAAAATACATTTATATTTCTTTTATTTGTCTGTTGTGGAAAAGTTAGTCTACATTGGCATTATGAAGCAATCAGTGATATCCCTATGTGTATGAAACATATTAGTATAATTTTTTTATTATAATGCTCTTTTATCCTATTTCATTTCTGTTTTTATGTTTATAGACAGATGAAGAGGTAAGAAAAATCAAAGAGCGAAGATGTGAGTATTCATTACATCTCTAAATATATCTGTTGGATGCCCAGATTAAAAACATTTCATAAATAACATTTTGTTTTGCCTTAATTGTGTTTTAGTGGAGTCTTCAATAGAACAGTTGCTCTCAAAAAAGGAAAAAACTGCTGGTGAGGATGACACAGAGGCTGATGATGTACCCCAGTTGACTGCGCATCAGAAAGAACTAAGAGAGTTCTTAAAGTCTTTGTTTGAAGTGATTGTGCTAATAGGAAAACAAAACATCCCATCGAGTTACCAGTCAAAAGAAGAGCCGTTTATCATGAGCACATTTCATGCTTTGCTGGAAAACCGCATTAATGCTGGCGATGAAGTTCTTAGAGCACGGTTTGAAGCAGCAGCTGTTAATGAGGAATTGTGGCCAGGAGCACAGCAGAAGCAACTGCTGGATATTTGTGAGCGATGCGTTCGCGATGAGCTGCTGCAGGAAGTACGAGAAAGCCGTTTCTTTTCACTGGTGACTGGGGAGCTGGTGGAATTTCCAGAAGGTCAGCATTTCCCAGTGTTCTTGCGTTTTGTGGACCAAAGCAACACTCTCAGGGAGGAGTTTGTCGAGTTCTTCTTGTTTGAAGGAGAAGGAGAGGAGCAATTTATGGCAGACAAATTGGAGACTCACATTATGAAGGAATGGGATCTGAGCATGGAACACTGCAGAGGTCAAGCACACGCAGGCTCTGGTGTCTTTGGCAGTAAGATGAAAGCCATAGCCAACCAGCTGACGGAGAAATACCCAATGGCCATGAGTACACCGTGTGCAACCTATGCGCTTAACGTACACCTAGCTAACAGCATTCCGCTGACTGGTGTTCAAGTCGTAATGTCGGTTCTTAAAAAGACAGATGCCTTCTTTAAGTCTTCTCCACTTCTGCAGGCTGAACTCGACAGCGCCATCTCTATTCTCTCGCAGGGAAACATGGAGAAAGGAGAAGATCTCAAAGAGAACTGTCGTGCCATCTGGACAGAGCTGCATAATGTGTTCGAGATGGCTGTTGATTTGTTAGAGCCACTTCTGCTCTGCATGGACAGCATACAAGACAATGAAGACCTGAAATGGAACGACCAGTTCACCAGCGATGCTTACGCCATCTCCGAGGCTTTGGCTGACTTCGAGTTTGTCGTTACTCTGGTCGTAATGAAGAACGCTCTCTCATTCACAAGAGCCTTTGGTAAAAACTTGCAAGGAGAGACTCTTGATGTGTATTTCGCGGCTAGCAGCCTAACAGCCGTCTTGCATTCTTTGCATGAGGTTCTAGACAACATCGAAGTTTACCACGAATTCTGGTATGAGGAAGCTGTAAATCTGGCCACAGCGATGGAGATCCCAGTCAAAGTGCCCAGACTGTTCCTCAGAAAGCAACGGGCGATTGAAACGGTAGAAATACAGGCCGAGTCCTTTTACAAAGAATACCTAACTCTTCCGCTCATGGAGCACATCACTCAGGAAGTGAAGGACATGTTCTCGGATAACCATATCAGGGCTCTTAAGTGCTTGTCTCTTGTTCCAGCAGTCATGGGCCAGATGAAATTTAACACCTCAGAGGAAGCCCACGCGGACATATTCAGAAGCGATCTTCCTCAGCCAGACACACTGCCTGCAGAGCTTCACTGCTGGAGGATCAAATGGAAACACAGGGGAAAGGAAGTCAACCTGCCGTGCACCATTCATGAAACACTGCAGCACTCGGACGTTAAGTTCTTCCCAAACGTCAATGCGTTCCTGAGGATTCTGGCCTCTTTACCCGTGTTGACGTTTGGGGGTCAGGGAGGTACTGGACAGAAACGCCTACAGGCTTACCTTTCAGACACACCAGTGAGGCACAGGTCAAAAAGTTTGGCTGTGCTGAATATCAATTACCATGTTAAAGTAGATCTAGATGAAATGGTTGAATGTTATATCAAAAGTTACCCAGAAGAAGAAAGTGATTAAATAGTGGCCTTTACAGAGACTTAACAGTGGAACTCTTTTCTAGATCACTCTGTGCTTATGAGCATAGGGTAGATTTAAATTATTTTTTATTTTTCTAACTGGTGTATACAATTTGCTATTTTGCAGGATTAATATTCTGTTAGTCATTACAGTGATAAATGTATTTATACTGTTTTATATTATACAGACCTTATGAGCCTAAATGCATTTAATTAAATGGGTATTAACTGGTGTGTATAAATTTCACCTGTGTGAAACATTTGAAAGTGAAAAAGTGAACAATCTTGAACCATCACAACTGTTGCATTGTTTTAAACACTGTACTTCATTTACAATGTAAATAAATGTGACATATTTTTAATACGGCATTCTGGAATCTCTTGATTCCTGTAATTCTTATACTGTCGTATTTTTGTATAAAAAGAAATTCAATTCAGTCATTTTTGTATAGAGCGTTTAACAATAGACCATGTCACAAAGCATCTTTATAGGTTTAGATCCCGAATGAGCAAGCCAGAAGTGACTTTGGCAAGAGACAACATGATGAAGAAACACTGAAAGGAACCAGATGCAGAAATGACAGCGTAAATGTAATCTGATTTCATTTTTAATGTCTATCTGTCCATCGTTTTTAGTAAATAGGGTGAATATGAACCGTGACTTTGTATCTTTGCTCTCTGCTCTGTCTCCAGTTTCCAGTCTGCTGCTCTGATGCTGCCACTAGATGGTATCGTTAGTGTTTCTCTTGTAAGATTGAAACAAAGGAACATGGGTGTGACTCCTCAGAGATGGCGATTCACAATTCCAGTCCTAAAGCATGGGAGTCCAGTACAGTCTGGTGACATTTCATCTCATTATACTCATCTGCTAACTACCAGGTTTACTAAGTGTGTTCGAGCTGCTGTAGAACCCTGCTTTATTTAAGAGCACCAGCTTAGTTATGGATGAATGGGAGTAGACGAATGCACACAATCCAAACTTAGGTCATGCAGGGTGTGTCAGCATTTTACATGACAACCTGGCATAATGTGTAATCAAGTTTCAGTGTCGAATTGAGCTTTCCCATTTTCACACTTTCTTCTAATGAATGCAGTACTCTGAAAATAAACACAAATCACAGACAGCTGTTGTTTTTATATCATTAGCAAACGGTTCAAACAGAAGCGAGTCTGGCACACTTTTCCCTGCTCTAACACACTCCGTTCAACTAATCGAGTTGGGGTGGGTGTGTAACAGCAGGAAAAACACAAAAAATGTGCAGAACCGGACAAGGATTACTGCATGCCCAGGGTAGGGAACTTGTGATCTATACAATACAGTGCCACTCCACTAATATTGGCACGTGTTAAATAAATATGAGCAAAAAAGGCTGTGAAAAATGGTCTTTATTCTTTAACCTTTTGTTAAAAGAAATCACAAAAATACTCTGCTCTCATGGATATCAATCAGTTGCAAACAAAACAGGTTTATCAAAAAAAAATTAAAAATCCAGACACTACTGGAACTTCAAATGGGATCAGGTTCTATGGTGCCAATATTAGTGGAGGGCACTGTATATGTTACATGTATAATACAATATACCTATAAAGACTTGTATAAAGCGCTTCGCTTGCACACGTCAATTTTTTTCTAATCACGCCGTTTCCAAATTGTACATTCATTTCTGAAGCAATTTATGTCCTAGTCTAAATATGTCCGTACATCCATTTTCCATACCGCTTATCCTACACGGGTGAGCCTATCCCAGGGAAATCAGGACACAAGGCGAGGGACACCCTGGGCACAATTGTGCACATGTTCACGTTGCTACCCATTCACACACTACGGACAATTTGGAAATGTCAATCGGTCTACGGTGCATGTCTTTGTACTAGGGGAGGAAACCGGAGTACCCCGAGGAAAGCGCTCATGCATGGGCAGAACACGAAAACAGGGCGGAGGTGGAATCGAACCCCCAAACGTGCCCCCCTGTATAGAAATCTAAAGAGATATAAAGATGAATACATAAAGCCAGCATGATATTAACATGAAGCATTACATTAAAACATTCCAATCACTAGGCTGTAATTAAAAGATTGTGAAATTGTACTGAAGTGCATTTTTCAAAATGAACGGACAACAAACGTGTGATTTTTCAGTGAAACTGAACAGTGTTATACAGTCTCGGACAGGAAGTGGTTAATCTGGGGGCGTGGCCTGTGGGTGCTGCCGTCCAGCCGCAGCCGGCTGCAGGTGACGGGAGATTTTACGCAGCAATCCTCCACAACCAGGCGGGGCTGCGCTCACACTCATCAGGCCTTCAAGCTACTATTTGGGGTAATATTTTTCTGTTGGAACACTACGGCAAGATTGCACTGACTTCACCTTCTGAGGGGAAATCCATCACGGCAGGAAAAGTCGCGTTCTAATCCGTTTAAAAGAAGAGGGGGATTAACTCGATGCCTCATTTTTGCTGAGAATAAATCGCTGCTGCAGGTCTTGGGCATGGCGTGGCCCTGCATCACCCGCGCCTGCTGCATCAACCGCTTCTGGAGCGAGCTGGATAAAGCGGACATCGCCGTGCCGCTCGTTTTTACTAAGTACTCGGACGTGGCCGAGGTGCGGCACCTCCATCCGCAACCGGGCCCGTTAGCGCAATCCCATCATCCCAGCGCGGTCGCCATAGAAACAGAGCCCGCCCACACCGCGCCACAAGAGTCGGCTGCAGCATCAGCATCTTCATCAGCGCGCGGGTCGTCCGTCACGCGCCAGGACTTCAAAGCCTGGAGAGTCAAACCGGAACCGAGCTGCAAACCCAAAAACGAGTACCGCCCGTGCCAGACACCGTTCGATAACGAGACGCAGTACCAGAAAGATTATAAACCGTGGCCCGTTCAGAAACGCGGAGATCACCCATGGATCCCCAAAGGCGAGAGCAAGAGCCAAAAGCAGGAGCACCTGAGAGCCTCAGAACCGGACACGGGCGTGGAGAAGTGCGAGATCGAGGAGAGAGTAAAAGAAAAAGAAGATGCCAAGGAGGAGAAGAAGAAGCGCCCGGTGAAGAAAGAGGAGGATGCTGAGACTGGAGAGAAGAAGAAAGAGCAGAGAGTGGGGTCCAGAGGAAGATCAGCAGCAGATGCTCTAAACAGGCAGATCAAGCAGGAAGGAACTACCGGAAGCTCATACAGGTATAAAATTTTTATTTATTTTTTTAAACTGAAGGCAGAGTTGCTCTGGATAGTTTTACACTACATCACTGCTGATTTATTAACAGTTTATAGCTTTTAAATACTTCTCTCCGCCCACTTCACACACACTATGAATGTAGGATGTGCTCCTTGCACAAGACTCCTCTGTACACAAGCCTGTGAGTCTCTCTCCTCAGCCTGAAAGAATAATGCAGAGTGAGAAACAAGCACTGGTGAAGGGTGTGTAAAGTAAAGTAAGGATAATACATTTTTTTGGAAGAATAATAGAAGACCAAAATTGTGTTTAAGGGCAGAGGTGATGGGTGTAAAGATTCTGACAGCAGCATTGTAAGCTCTCTGTAAATTAAAAAAATACAATATATTAGCCTTTTGTTTCACTTTACATACTTTCAGCTATTGTAATTGTTCACTAGGGGGTATAATATTTCAGCATGCTCATGTACTTCGATATGTGTTCTGTTAGTCAAGAAAACCTGAGATTCAAATCATTTGCTTTATTCCCCATCATCAGAGGTGTAAATGGCATTAATGATCTGTTTGTTGTAATACTTAACACAAAATATCAGAATATCACAGCTGAATAATTATTTTGCAATTTAAGTATCCATATATAACTGAAAGGAATATGGATATACAATATAACTAAAATGGTTTTGACACCAGCTCCACCGCCCCCCCTTCGCATACACTTGACCAGGGGCGTAGTTTCCCCCAATAACGCCACACCAATAATCGACAACACTCCACATATGTTGTAGCTAGTTAGCTAGATAATTCACTGCAATTTAACCGTGACTATCAGTATAACAAGTTAGTGAAAAACTGCCTTGTGTTATGTTAGCTAGACTTTCTTTTAATAGTTTCCATTATTATCAATAACAAGGTTGTTCACAATTAATGATGGTTTAATCAGTTACCGTGTGTGTTCATTTGGACTGTTAATATGCCCTGTGTAATTGATTTTAATGAAACAATTTTTGATCATAAATGTTTGTGGATGATATATTTAGACAAATAGATGGATGGGTAGATAGATATATAGAAAGATTGATAAGCAGCGGCTAGTTATGTAATGACACTGCAGATATAACTAAGCTGATTTTTCTCCAATCTTTTTTTAAATTTAATTAAAAATAGAACCCCCTCAAATGTTCAACCCGAATCTACGCCCATGCACTTGACATTGCAAAATTCTGAGTGTGCACGGTATAGGCCTGTTCCAGTGAACATAAACCAGTGTACTAACCTGTCACTCCTGTACTTCAGGAAGCTCTTCTTGTGTGATGAAAAATTACATCCTAAATAGAAAAAAGGGAAGCTTTCAGATGTACGAGATACACAGGCAAGTAATACATCATACAAAAATAAGGTTACATGTTATTTTGTGGCAGGCTCTCCCATATACTGTGCACATTTTGACAAAGCAAGACCCATAGTCTGTGACAGTTGCTCTTTTCAGAAAACGTACACTGACTATGATGCTCTTTTTCAGTATGGAGTTCAAGGCGTACACTGATGTAAAGCCAGTGAAACCCATCAAAGCCAAGTCACAGTACAAACTGTCAATGGAGGAGAAGGCTAATTTGGAGACGAGCTACAGTGCCACTTATAAAGGAGAGCAGGCAAAGCCAGAAGCTACAGATAACAAACTGCTGGACCGCCGCAGGATACGCAGCCTATACAATGATCCCAGCATTAAAGAACCCAGCAAGGTATGCAAGTAGTACAGTCAGGACACTTTTAATAGCCACTGCAAACAGGATGCTAACTAAATCAAATCAAATAACTCTAAGAAGTCACAATATCGAATCTCGACCTACAATCTAGAGGCGTGTTTCACTCTGTGTAATCACTTGTCATGACGGTCAATGATAGGCTGTGTAAATCTACAGTCTGGTCTAGAAAGAAATCAGCCCCAGCCTCACTGCTTCACACCATACGACGTTGGTGGTGCTTGTTTCCACAAAGGTAAAACTAATCCGCTTTAAGCCTTTTGTTACCAAGAAATAAGACACAAAGGAACATAGATGCTGAGAATTAAGGCTTATATTTATGTACACTGTATGGCCAATGGTTTGTGGACACCTGCCCATCACACATATGCACTTTTTGAACATCCAATTCCAGATTTAGTCTCATGTTGCTGTTATAATAACTTCCACTCTTCTGGGAAGGCTTTCCACTAGATTTTGGAGTATGGCTGTGGGGATTTCCAGTTCATCCCAAAGGTGTTCTGTGGGGTGGGAGTCAGGGCTCTGTGCAGGCCAGTGGGGTTCTTCCACTCCAACCTTGGCACACCATGTCTTCATGGACCTCGCTTTGTGCACAGGGGCATTCTCATGCTGGAATATGTATGGAATAGGCCTCTTAGGTAAAAGACATCCTATACAATTGTGTGTTTCCACCTTTGCAGCAACAGTTTGGTGAAGACTCATATATGGGTGTGATTGTCCATAAAATTTTGGCTAAACAGTGTATTTTTTCCTTGAATGAGATGGAGGTCTTGGCCCAGCTACCCTATTTACGCCAGTCAGCCCTGACTCCAAATTATGCGTGAATTGCACTGTGACTATTTTTATTATTGTATGATTAAACGGTGTAAATTTAGTTGAAGCCATTCTCTGAGTGAAGGGCTGCTACAGGCTCTGTGCCAAAAACCTCCTTTAAAGTTGTAGATTTATATCTCTGTAAATTCTTTCTGGAGAAGTTACAAAGTTTCTGTTATTTATTTTGTGAAAAACTCACCATATCCAATAATTAAGATTTAGCAAATATAGGCGATATAAAAAAGGCTACACACCCTTGGTAAAATCGCAGGTTTTTGTGATTTAGAAAAACAACACCAAGATAAAATCATGTCAGAACCTTTTCCACCTTTAATGTGATATCGCAACCAACAAAATTTCAAGTGAAAATTAATAGGATTTTTTTTGACTGTGCTCAGAATTAACCAATCAGATGCAAGCTCAGGTTTAAAAATAATTATAATACACCAGTCAACAATGAAGTGATTTTGATTAACCCCGTATATGGGGAGTAAGACATACATAAGTTCATCTATTTCTGTACGATTTTCTTGACATCTTCTTGGTTTTACACGACTGCTGGAGACATGGTCCGCAAAGAGCTTACAAAGCATTTACAAGACCTCAATGTTAAAATTTATTGATCAGGATAGGGGTACAACAGAAATTTCCAAAACATTAGATGTACTCAAAACATTTTTGTCTTTCCAGGATTTGGAGAAGGTTATTCATGCTTTTATTACTTCTCGCTTAGATTACTGTAACTCATTATACTTGGGTCTTCCTCAGTCATCTCTGGCTTGTCTTCAGATGGTTCAGAATGCAGCTGCAAGGCTGTTGACCAGGGCAAAGAAGTTTGATCGTGTCACCCCAATTTTAGCATCACTTCACTGGCTCCCAGTCCGTTTTAGGATTCAGTTTAAGGTTCTGATGTTTGTTTTTAAAACTCTTAATAATCAAGCTCCTTCCTATCTCAAGGATCTTCTTAAACCACATTCATCAAACAGATGTCTAAGATCTTCTGATAGGTTTCTTTTGCATGTCCCTCATTCCCGGTTAAAAACAAAGGGGGATAGAGCTTTTGCTGTTGCTGCCCCCCGTCTATGGAATCAACTGCCACTGGCCATCCGCCTTGCACCTTCTATTACCACTTTTAAAAATAGGCTTAAAACATATCTCTTCTGCCAGGCTTTTTGATCAAATTTTTAATTGTTTAAACAAATTTTTAATCAATTTTTTCTATTGTCTATTGTCTGTTTTTATTTGGTCTAATTCTGTTTCTATGTTACTTTCATTACTCTGTGCAGCACTTTGGTCAGCTTTGCTGTGTGAAACGTGCTATATAAATAAATTTTACTTACTTACTTACTTACCATGGAACACAGTGAAGGTCATCATCGGCAAGTAGAGGAAATGGGTACCACAGTGACATTACAAAGAACAGGACATCCCTCAATAATTGACCAAAGGGCAAGACTAAACTAATCAGGGAGGCTGCCAAAAGGCCTACAGCAACATTAAAGGAGCTGCAGGAATATCTGGAAAGTACTGGACACTCCCTGCATGGGACAACAATCTGTAGTATCCGTAACATGTCTGGGCTATGGGGTAGGATGGAAGCCCATTTTCACAAAGGAAAAAAAAAACCATCCAAGCCTACCTAAATTATTGCCAAAACCATGTTGCAAAATTTGTTATGGTCTGATGAAACAAAGGTATAATTTTTTGGGCATAATTCTAAAGATATGTTTGGCCCAAAAACAAGACAGTCAAAGAACACCACACCTACAGTGAAGCATGGCGATGGCAGTAGCATGCTATGAGGCTACTTCTCTTCAACTGGGAATCATGGATATTTCTAAATAACAATCTATTTAGGCAGAAAACCTGCAGGCCTCTGTTAGACAGCTGAAGATGAAGAAAAATGTGTACTAAGTTGTTACACTCTTAAGGACTTGAGTGCTGAATTACAAGCAAAATACTTAAAGTATTAGTTAAGGGATGTGCATACTTATGCAACCAGGTTATTGTAAGTTTTCAGGGTTTTTTTCTAAAATGTTTGTATTTGTTTTTTACTTGAATTTTGTGGGTTGCAACATTACATTAAAGGTGGAAAAAAGATCTGACATGATTTATCTTGGGGGTTTTTCCACAAAATAAAAACCTCCAATATTAACAGGGGTGTATAGACTTTCTATATTCGCTGTATTTAATTTCTCCTAACTAGGTATGGGAATACAGTATGTAGGTCTGATACCGTATATGTGTTTATGCAGCCCATCTTTTCATCCTCATAGGGCTGTTCAGACAGTGACAGACGTTCTGTTGTAAGTCTGTTCTAGTCAGGTGTGGGGTTTTTTTTTTAATGTTTCATACACAAAGCATGGAGGATGTGAAGCATCTCAGCACAGCACACCAACACCATGGCTGAGATGATTAGACCTTTCCCTGTGGGTCAAATTCAATCCCTCCGCAAATGTGACAACCCAAAACTGGTTAAAGTGGCTAAATATGCTGCTTATGCTTATGTTTTATACACAAAAAAAAAAAATTTAAAGAATGGATTGATGAAAAAATGAGTCAGTTTATTCCTTGGTGGATGGATAGATAGATTGATCCTTTTAATACTAGGTGGTTGGATGGATGGATGAACGGTAAAGTATACAGGTTTTTGCAGTAGTCAACTTAGATAAAATGCCTGGTTCACTGATATGAATGTGCAAGTAGTAGCTAATGTGTGCTGTTAAATTTGATTGAAATTAATATCAGCACTCATGCGGGAGGATTGAATGCACACTTTATGAATGCTCAGCTTTACAGTTAAATAACCACTGTTTTATTTGCACGTCACAAAAGCAACATTCACTACGAATGGGCCCTATTTACCTACTTTTAATGCAAATGACCAGCGCAAGAATTAATTAAGCACATTCACACAACTAATAATTACTAATAATCTTAAAAAAAGAGAGATAGTTCTATTTATCAGTACTGCTCTTCTGTAGTAGTTAAATCATTCTTACCGATGTTATCTTGCTATTTTTTTTGTCTCAGATAATTTTCATATTAGTTTTTACTCGGCATATGCAGCACAGCCGGTCTCTCTTGCGATGAAAATGTCATCTGCAAATGCATGTTGAAATAGGGCCCTGTACCCTAACGCAAATGACTGCAATATCTACACTAACAAGACAATAATGGCTTAAAATGAAAGAACTATTCTGTTCTATTTTTGTGTTTATTCCACATTTACAGTCAGCTCCAGAATTATTGGCACGCTTGGTAAAGATGGGTAAAAATGGTCAAGAAAATTTTTTCGTGGTTAATTAGTTAAACCATTGACTCATTCATTTATTCATTTTCCTTCCGCTTTGCCTGGTCGGGGTCATCGTGCCAGCAAGCTGAGATGGTCAGCCCAGACTTCTCTAGCCCTAGCCACAGATTCCAGCTCCTCCTGGGGATTCCCAGATGTTCCTTAGGCATCTGTGAGATATAATCTTTCCAGTGGCTCCAGGATCTCCATCCAGTGGGACATGTCTGATCCTTGCAAGATGACTAAACGAACTCAACTGTCTACTCTTGATTTGGAGGAAGAGCAGTTCTATTCTTAGGTCCTCCTAAATTACTGGGCTCCTCACCCTATCTCAGAGAGTAAACCCAGCAACCCAGCAACCTCCTGTAGTCACGTCTTTCAGTCACTACTCGCAGCTCATGACCATAGGTGAGGATAGGGATATAGATTAACAAGACATACCCTTGAAAAAGTCAGTCACTTTAAACGGTTTTGTTGTGGAGCTCCCAAATTTCACAACTAAAAAGTGCTCGACCTATCTTTTGGGGATCTAAGGTAGAAGTCCCAACTATGCCACAGCCATCTGTGGCCACAGCCAAGGCTCCCTGGGTGGCAAAGTTGGTATACTCTTTCTCTCACTTGTCAATCACAGTGACTCATAATAATAATAATAAGAAGAAGAATAATTCCATAGATTTATATAGCACTTTTCTAGGCACTCAAAGCGCTTTACATTGTATGAGGGGAAACAGTGTGTAGCATCCACCTGGACAATGCGACGGCAGCCATAGTGCGCCATAATGCCCACCAGCTATTGGTGAAGAGGAGAGGAGACTGATGTAGCCAATTCAGGGATGGATATTATTAGGGGGCCATTATAGAGAGGGGCCAATGGGGGAATTTTGCCCACAGACCACAGAGAGTCAGGACCTCATTTAACGTCTCATCCGAAAGACAGTGCTGTTTCTACAGCATAGTGTCCCCGTCACTATACTGGGGCATTTGGCCCCACACAGACGACATGGTGAGTGCCCCCTGCTGGCCCCACTAATACCACTTCCAGCAGCAACCTTAGTTTTCCCCAAGAGGTCCTCCATCCAGGTACTGGCCACTTAGCTTCAGTGGGAAACCAGCGAGAACTGCAGGGAGATATAGCGCTGGCTCATGGGCATCTGTGAGCCTTAATGCTTTACTCAAAGTGTGTTACACTGCCTTGTGATGAGCAGTAGGTGGAAAAGATGCTGTTGGCTGGCTTCACGTCTTGGAGATAGCATGTGTTAGCCTTCACCCTCACTGGTTAGTAGTTGTCCAAAGAACTTGTCTATTTTTACACATCCTGAGTAGGACCCGCATTGTTCCTCTGAAATCCTAGTCTGCTTTAGAACCCTGGCATAGCCTTGTCCGGGGATGCTGAGAGGTGTGAGTCGCCTATACTTGGAATGCACCCTCTGCTCCCTATAATAAGATCTTCATGCAACATTGAAGAAGCAAGTGTAGATGGACTAAAAAACACCAGAGATTTCTGACACTGCCTCCTGAAGGGAAGGCAGGTCCATGGAGTTCCTCAAAGTGCTCCTGTCATTGCTCAACAATATCCTCAGTAGAGGACAACACTTCCCCACACTTGCTTAGTAAAGTTTGTGAGTGATTTCATCTCCTTTTCCTTAACATCTTTTGGGCCAACTGAAAGTCTTTTTCCATGACCTCTCCAAATTCGTCTCATGCTCAAGCTTTCACTTCTGCAGCTGTTTTTGCTGTAGTCCTCTATATGCACTAGTCAGAAGGCCTTCTTTTTCAACTTGGTGGCTTCTCTCAGCACTGGTGTCCATAAGTGTGTCCTAAGGACTCCCACCTTATTGCTGACTTTCCTGATATCAGTAACTTCATTGTACTCAGGCTGCAATTAAAGCACCATCAGATAATGAATTCAGTTAAATCCCAGTGGTCTCTGTTCTGTGAATGTGCAGCTGACCTTCAACTCTCTATGTTCAGTTGAGACAAAAATAGACTTTATGGACAACAAACGCTCAGGGTGAATTTAGTGTAAAAATAAGGATGATTATACACATAAGAACCTAATCCCCACGGTTAAATATGGTGGCGGATCTTTGATATGAGGCTGATTTTGCTTCAGAGGCTTTAAGGTCCTTGTTAGGATACATGGCATCAAGGATTCCATGAGGTTTTAATAGATTTTAAATGAAACTCTGGCTTCCTCTACCAGGACAATGATCCAAAATAATATCCAAATGCGTCAATGGCCACAGAATCAAGCTTTTGACATGATCCTCCCGGTCCCCTGACCTATACCCTATTTAGAACCTGTGAGGTGAAATGAAGAGGAGAGTCCACAAGAGAGGATGTAGGACCCTGGAGGATCTGGAGAGATTCTGTACTAAGGAATCATCTCAGATTCCTTGCTCCGCATTCTCCTGTCACATCAAGCATTATAGGGGAAGACTCCGTGGCAAAGGAAGGTTGCACATAGTATTAAAAATAAAAAGAAATATGGGTGCAGGGATGACAGTAATTGTGGTACATGTAGTTTTGTTAAAGTATACATTTTGTAGGATGAGATTCAACTAATTAAGCACAAGGTAGAGGTGTGTGCTGGGCTGTTTTTAAATCCAAATCCCACCCGTTCCCACAATTTTTGTTAGTACCCAACTGTGATTTTTTCTAATGAATTTAGTTGGTTTTATTTCCCAAAATATAAGCAAGTTTGCAAACCCAGCCTGACCAGAATAAATTAGTTACTGAATGAATGAACACAATCATGTCCAATTCACATTCATGTTAATGAACGTGATCATGATTGGTCCCGCAAGCTTTATATCTGACCGACTGCACCCACCGCATGACAGTCAAAATTGCCTGCTCTTGTGATGTTTTTGGTCTTACAGAATCCCAGTCCCAATGCACACCTCTAACATAAAGACATTTTTATAACCCTTTTTATCTTTACCAATGGATTTTAATTTTTTGTGGTGCAATCATACAAGTATCTGATACACTTTACAAAGACGTTTGTGGAAGAAAAAAAAAAGTTGCTTGTATTTCATTTAGAAGACATAATGCATGTTATATTTTTATATTACACGTGCAGTATGTGGTTATTACTTAAGGTATTACTTCCAGATGTCTTTGTGTTTAGAGCTGATGTGCAAACTGTCTCATTTTTGTGCCTGTAGCCAGAGAAGCCCAGTGTGTCCCACTCCAAACCCAAAAAGACGACAAGCCATACAAGTAAAACAGCAAGTAAATCTAAAGCAAGGCCGAACACTGGAACCCAACCTGCCAAGAAGAAAAGCTCTGTCAGCAAGCTGGATTTAAAGCCAGATGGAGGAGTCACCAAGAAAAGTAAAGAAATGATTAATAGACTGGCTGAGGGAAAAGAATAGATGCAATTCTGTGTGTGGATTTGGGTGAAAGGGGTCTGCGCTCTTGCTACTAGAAGACTCACTTTTATTTAAGCCCAATTTCAGTCTTTTAGGCTTTTAAGTATGGATTGTGGATTTGGATTTGACAGCTTGCTTCGCCTTGAATGTGGCATCACTGCATAATCCATAATGATCTCCAATCTTTTCACACAAGCCTTAAGCTTTATTGCATGAAATTTGCGAGCAAACACTGCTCAACCCTTACTATAAATATGTGATTAGAAATGTATCATTAGAAAATTGTAGTTATCATTGGGCTTTAATCACATAACATTTTTACAAATACTTATTACACACCCCAACTGGATTTAAAGACGTACACATAATATGTACTGATTAGAGGTAATAATGGAATTGCACATATATCTGGCTCCTAGTAGTTTCCTTCCCAGCATCCCACGAACTAATTATTGAAACGGTATTTCATATAGCGAGTACATCAACAAACACTAACAATGAGCCAGATTTGTTATAGCTTTTATCACATCATAAAATGATTAGTGCATGCACTTCCACGAGTCATAATTCATTTTTCATTGCCCAGTGCACCCAAAACTCATCAAAACTGCTGCTGAAACATTAACAAATCAGGCCCATAGTCTTTCAGGATGCACATGAAAACAAAACAAAACAAAAATATATATACATATAAAATACATCCACCACTGTTTTCAGACCTTTCCATCTGAAATATCTGATTCTCAAACAACCTCGCTGTGTGTTTGTGTCTTTGTAGTGACATACATTAATCCCTTAAAACTGAATTCTCAAAAGGGTCGACATGTCAGTGTGATCTGCTGTGCGTTATGCTATGAAATGAGAAGTAAACTCTTTTAAGCTTAAAGCTGCCCGCTATAGTTAGTTAAGCTGTATGGAAGAATGCTGCTAACCGCACTACTGTTTGGTCTTTTAACGAATATGATAAATGAAGCCATTTCTGTTGAGATTGAAATAAAAATGTCAGAAAGACTCGTACAGGTGGACGCATGGTGCATTTCTGATGACCGTTGTTCTGTCATCAGCCTAGCCATGTAAGTCACAAGTTGGGAGAACCTGCAGACTTCTTGGCGAATCAATCTTGCTGGCCTGTCCTCCAAACATGCTGTGTACACTTCACTGGGTGCTATCTTTAAGCTCTGCCGTCCGTTTGAGAATATGGTGCCTGAACACGCCACCTGATGCCACTGCAACTGCATTGTGTTTGTACGTATGATGTTCTTGTGGTGTTCGCTTGCCTTGAATAAAATCACTAAAGCGGTATCTTTGGTATATTTAATTATTTATTTCATTTTAAACGCTTAAATGCTAACAGCCCACTGGTAAGTTCAGACGTACATCTCTCCATCTTAGTAGTTTCTAATTAATGTGATTTAAGATGAATAATAATCTAGGAGGCAGAATCCAGTCCAACCATATAGCTGACTCATTGAAGATTAAGGGCCTAAGAGTGTTTTTCTAGCAGTTCGGAGATTTGAATTCACAACAGTCAAGTCTATGGCACAGCTACTGTCATTTCAACCTCAAATGAAATAAACCAAGGGTTCCAGAGAAATGTATCCCACTGATACTTCACTGTAAGAGAGGAATATTGCATATCCTCATGAAAACATGTCAAAAGTTTCTTACTCTGTGCATATAAGCACATAAATAATCAGGAGCGTAAACACAGCCTTTTAGTGTAAATTGAACCTGGGTATTAGATATGAAGCTAAATAATTATACTTTCATTTTTTAAAGGTTTTATAATAATCAGGCTTTCCTTTCACTGACACAAAACAGGAAAGACACTTCCTCAATGTTCATATAGAGTTTGGATGAAAAATGAGAAGCAAAACTGCATCACATAATTTGAAAGAATATTCACTGTTGGATAGTTAGATAGTTATTATATCTCAGAAACAAATAACATGTCAAAACACTTTGTATCACATAAAGTCAATCTATTATGGATTAATCTGATTCTACCTGTTCATTTTCTCTATCGACATATAAAAAAGAAAGGACAAGATCATTTATAAAGATGCCAAGAATCACATGATCACTGAAATTTGCATCATGATGGAATCGAGCTTGTTCCCCAAACGTACAACTGAACAATGATCTATCAGTTAGGGGTGAACAATAATATTTCACTGTGGACATGGCTACCCTTTTGGGGTCAGTTTTTAAATATCTGGAATTCTTGATGATAGTACAATAAAATAACCCAATGCATTATACATTTCTACAATCCTCAATGTATATCATGTAGATTATCTACATTTTTTAAATCATATTTTAACATAACTTTTGACAGAACTGACATGTTGGATCATTCCAATATTTTTGGACACATTTAATTGTGTTAGGCCTTTATGTTCATCCTAAATGAACGTAAATGTTATTTATTCATAGCATACTTATTTGCATGGTGGTTAGGGTTGGGTTATAAAACAAGTGTTTTACTTCACTGGAAAAGCCCTTTAAGACTGTCCCATTTACCATTTTTGGTCATTTATGATATAATAAAATAACAATTATAACATTATAAGCATATGTACATGGTTTGAACTAAGTTTATGCTTATTTTGTTACAGTGGTACATTTGATCTATAAAGGTACATCTAAAAAAAATTAGAATATCGTGGGAAAGTTCCTTTTTTTCCGTAATTTAATTGTAAAAGTAGAACTTTCATATATTCTAGATTCATTACATAAAGTGAAATATGTCAAGCCTTTTTTTTGTTTGTTTTAATCTTGATGATTATGGCTTTCAGCTCATGGAAATCAAAAATCCAGTATCTCAAAATATTAGAATAAAGAATTTATAATACAGAAATGTCGACCTGCTGAAAAGTATGTTCATTTATGCACTAAATACTTGGTCAGGGCTTTAATCCTTTTGCATGAATTACTGCATCAATGCGGCGTGGCATGGAGGTAATCAGCATGTGGCACTGCTGAGGTGTTCTGGAAGTCCAGGTTGCTTTAATAGCAGCCTTCAGCTCGTCTGTATTGTTCAGTCTGGTGTCTCTCAGAGATTCTCTATGGGGTTCAGGTCAGGCGAGTTGGCTGGCCAATCAAGCACAGTAACACCATGGTCAGTAAACCAGTTACTAGTAGTTTTGGCACTGTGGACAGGTGCAGAGTCCTGCGGGAAAAGGAAATCAGCGTCTCCATAGAGCTCATGAGCAGATGGAAGCATGAAGTGCTCTAAAATCTCCGGGTAGACACTGCATTGACTCTCGACTTGAGAAAACACAGTGGACCGACACCAGCAGATGACATGGCACCCAAAACCATCACTGACTGTGGAAACTTCACACTGGACTTCAAGCAGCTTGGATTCTGTCCCTCTCCACTCTTCTTCCAGACTCTGGGACCTTGATTTCCAAATGAAATGCAACATTTACTTTCATCTTCCCCATGATTGTGGTTGTGTGTACTGAACCAGACTGAGAGAATAAAAGCTCAGGAAACCTTTGCAGGTGTTTTTAAGTTAATTTGCTGATTAGAGCTCTTCTCAGGTTGACATTTCTGTATTATAAATTCTTTATTCTAATATTTTGAGATACTGGATTTTCGATTTCTATGAGCTGTGAGCCGTAATCATCAAGATAAAAACAAAAAAGGATTGAAATATTTCACTTTGTGTGTAATGAATCTAGAATATATGAAAGTTACACTTTTTTAATTAAATTACAGAAAAAAATGAACTTTTCCATAATATTCTAATTTTTTGAGATTCACCTGTATATGCATTTTATAACCTTATTACAAACCAAAGCATTTGTCATTTTTCCTACCTCAACCTTTTTTGAGGGGTCAACTTCCAGTTTGATGCTGGCCACACCCCCTAATATGATGTCACATGAATTAACTCGTGCTACTTCTATCAAGTAGTTCCACTGCAATGGCTTACTAACATCATTTTTGCTCATAAATTGCTGCTAAAAATTTATTCTGTCCTCTGACGTTCAAAAATACCTGAGAATTTTATTTAATTATACACCTATCATTAAAAAATAGTATGCGCCACCTGTGAAGATGTTGAAAACGATGACATCTTGTGGTCAGTTTAAATATTCCACCTCTGTAAAATTTTAATTTTGCGCTTTTTATATAGATAATTAATCAGGGTGATTCTAAAGGGCACATCAGTTAAAGGTCGTTAATGTGCTGCGTTCGTGCTGACAAAAATAATTATTATAATTATTGACGTACTATTTCATACCGCCTTCCACTTAATGCTTCCATGAAGAGCTGCTTCAGCTACTGGAATAAAGTTGGTTTGACGTTGGACGTTCGATATTCGCGAAAGTGCGGAAATTAAGGGACCGTCTCTAAAGTTACATACGACATTGTTATACACGTTTCTAACTTCAATAGCATTTGAAGGGATTGATGTACAGTCACACAACCAACTGGAAAGTGTTCATCTAGGTGTCAGGTATAATGCACACCTTTTAGATTTCTGTTATTTAACCCTACAATGCATGAACCAAAAAAAAAAAAACCTTCACGAATGCATAAAGGGGGTCAAGGTTAATGAGCCCATTCCGTAGTGAAATTCATGTCTAATTTAAATGTGATTTAATAGTTTATTTTAATAAGTATCATAAATCTAAAAGGTGTGCATCATAGCTGACACCTAGATGAGCACTTTACAGTTGGTTATATGACTGTAAGTCATTCCCTTCAAATGCTGTTGAAGTTAGAAACGTGTTTAACAATGTCGTATGTAACTTTAGAGACGGTCCCTTAATTTCCGCATATCCGCGAATATCGAACATCACACCAACTTTATTCCAGTGCTGCAGCCTGCAGAACGGGGCGAGGCTGCAGGTTATGTACTCTTAATACTAAAACTACTTAAGACTACAAGTAAATGTACCCTAGACTACCTTTTGACTAAAAACAGACAGGTAGGTAAGAAAGTGGATGAAATAGGCTACTAAAACACAACAGGTTTCCATCTACAGTCCTGGAGTACTCCAAGTCCTGCATGTTATAGTGTGTTGCCTGCTCTCACACACCTGATTCAACTAATCAGCTAATTACCTGTCCTTCCTGAGTTGAAGTGGGTGTGTTAGCGCAGGAAAACAGTTTCAGTTTTCGTGCTTTATTGGCATGATACACAATTGTACATTTGTATTGCCAAAGCAAGTACAAGGGAAAGGTAGTGTAAACGCAAGAGAAAGAACATAAAAGACAAAATAGAACAAAAGCTGAATAAAATATTAATAGAAAGAAGTAAAAAAAATAGAAATAAAATAAAAGTAGTGCAAACAATGTACATTAATGTACAAATTAAGGACAAAATAAATTTACTATATAAAGAATAATAGAAAAAAGAAGGATAAAATGTGTCAAATTACAGGATAAAAATTGACTATTAAAGGTAAGAATAAAAAATATAAAACAATAATAATAATAGAGAAAACACTAACATGCAGGAGGAGAGGTGCTACAGGACCAGGGTTGGGGTTTGGGAATCTGAGTGCGTATAACTTGCATTTAACTGACTTAGATTGTTATTATTTTCAATCCTGTATTTCTTCTTTATTTACTTAGCACCGCAAACGTGGCACTCAAGGCAAAACCAACACCACACGTTCCCTCACAAGATGGCGATGCCGAAGCCAAACACCAGGGGAAACCCTGCTGTATCGTCTCTAAACCTTTTCTCTTCTATAAACCAAAGTGCTAGTGAGGACTCTTATTTTGTTTTCTGGCCGATGACGCAATCAACCTGCGACCGAAAACCCAATCCCTTTCCCAAATCGCTATGAGGTAGACAATAATGACATATATACTCTACATAGTGCACTACTTATCGAATTCGGGGGGGAATTGAGATTCAGCCATAATCCCGCGCCTAAACTCAGTTTTAAGGGAGCTGTGACAGTGTACACAAGATTTGAGTTGCTCTGTTCGGTCCGTACAATAGAGAACATTCCAAAATCTTTGTTTTTATTTTTTATTTTATTTTTTATTTTATTTTTTATTTTATTTTATATAACTCAGCGGTACCGGTAAGTATCTAATCTGTCTAGTCGGGTAATATACAGTTAGACTTTTAGCAGTGAACTAAGCAGAACCAACAGTTCCGGCCAGTAAACTAAAAAAAAAAAAACCAACAATAACAACAACACTGGCGTATTTAATTTGATCTGTGAAAGAGTATGTTATATTAACCAGAGCTGTAACATGTCGATGTGGTGAATATAATCAACATAAACATGTTTGGCTTGTTTTTAGCGGTTATAATGCACAGAATAAACCTCTAGCTCAGTTCTGGATGTAGAGAACCCGGATGTAGATTTCTATTTAAGTATGGAGATATGAATGAGGAAGAAACCTTGAGAACGGACGCCAACCTCTTCTGGCTGACCCCAAAGAGTGGGATTCTAACTTCTTCCTCTTACACAACTGTACATTATAAAGTCAAGCAGTACTAACTGTGGTGAAATGATGCTCAGTGTGAACACATTTTGAATTACAGCAGCAGTTCTTAGGTACTTAAGTTCACTGTATCCAGCTGAGATTATCCACTGAAGCAAGGGGGAGTCTTGAGCTTCCGAGCATCCACAGCTGTAGAAGGTGAATAAAGACTTTTACGTAAGAGCAAGTAAATATAGTGGAGAGTATTAATAAAAACTAATATACTTTGATTACTAAGTGGTGTTAGTGAAGAAGCTAATCTGTAGGAAAGTGTGTAAATTAAATAGTAGGTCAGAAAATGTGAGGAAAGCCATTGTGTTCATGATGTACCTGCATGTCCAGAGTTCCCACTTCTGTGGTTCACCGAGGGGTAATTTAGCATGTCTGATCCTTTTACTAGCCTGTTTTTGAGAGGTGGGAGGAAACCCACGTAGACACTGAATGGGAGAACGTGTGAAACCCGAGTTTAGGATTGGAGGGACTCTGGAGATGCCATGCTGCCATATTACATATGCCAGTTTCCATAAATAAGCTCCTATTGTTGTCTTTTATTATTAGACATTGTGTCGTATGTTAAAAATATCTGATATAAAACATGCTGGCGGTTTAAAAGTCTACAGGAACACCACGCATTTGGCAAGACTGCCTATAAAACTCTGAGCGACTCGCTTGGTGTTCATTTTCACCTAGTTTTAATGCGGTGATGATGATGACAAAAACAAAAAAAAACAAGATTTAGTTTAATGCATTAAAATGAATGTGTAATATTGGTTGCACTTTCCATTTCTGAAGTGAGAGAAGCGTAGTCCGGACGTTGAAGGTGTCTGAGCCCGTTTCCTACATAACACACAGGGTTTTTTACTCAGAATGTCAGATGTACTGTATCCGGGTGAGATTATCCACGGAAGCAAGATCGAGTCTTGAGCGTAAATCGTTTTGGGGAAGTGGAAATCTTTAGAGTATCCACACACTACAGTAGAAGGTGAGTGAGGAGCACAGAAAGCTCCAAGCAGAAGTAGCGCACCCGGAAGACTCGGGCATGTCTTGAGGGTGAGGGGAGCCACAGCAGTAGACATGTGTCCGGATTAGGTACTGATATCACCTGGTGACTGTGTTTGATTTCTGTACTTAAAGTTAGACTGGTGTGGCACAGTGGGTAGCATTGCTACTTCACAGTTTCCGTGCAAGTTCTCCCCGTATCCATGTGGGTTTCCTCCAGGTTCTTTGGTTTTCTCCATGCCAGTAGGTGGGTTGGGTACAGTAAATTTTCCTCAGTGTGACTGTGTGTTGGTACCATGCAGTGGCCTGGCATCACATTCATTTCTGTTTTACTTTTAGTTTTTGTAGCAGATGGACAAAACCTATGGCCAAAAGTTGACACCTGACCATATGACACAGCCATATGCAGGCCTTGCCCAAACTATTTCCACAAAGTATTAAAGAACACAATTGTATAAGACATCTTCGTACACAAGAGCATTACGGTTTCCCTTCACTGTAACTAATGGGGGGGGGGGGGCTCCTCAGCCACCACTAGTGTGTAGCATCCACCTGGATGATGCGACGGCAATCATAGTGCACCAGAACGCCCACCACACACCAGCTGTTAGTGTAGAGGAGAGAGTGATGATGGGGATTATTAGGGGGCCATGATAAAGAAGGGCAAATGGGGGAATTTCGCCAGGACACCTGGGGTTATATTCCTACTCATTTACGACAAGTGTCCCGAGGTTTTTAATGACTACAGAGATTCAGGAACTCGGTTTAAGGTCTCATCCGAAAGAAGGTGCTGTTTTTACAGTATAGTGTCCCTATCACTATACTGGGGCATGAGGACCCACACAGACCACAGGGTGAGCGCCCCCTGCTGGCCTCACTAATACCACTTCCAGCAGCAACCTTAGTTTTCCCCAGGAGATCTCCCATCCATTCCATCTTTGGGATGAACTGGAACGCTGACTGTGCACCAGGCCTCTTCACCCGACATCAGTGTCTGACCTCACTAATGCTCTTGTGGCTGAATGAGCGCAAAGCCCCAAACCTAGTGGAAAGCCTACCCTGAAGAGTGGAGGTTATTAAAACAGCAAAGTCGACTAAATCTGGAATGGGTTGTTCAAAAAGCACATATGGCTGTGATGGTCAGGTATTCTCAAACTTTTGGTCATATATAATGTACCATGCTTAGAAAATCTGAGTTGTTGAGTTGCCTAATTACTAAGTTACCTCATGCCTCTTTAGGGGATCATGGCGATGAAAAGAAATCTCTCCAACATGATGATTACGTGCGAATGGGCTTCGTGTACGTTTAAGGGAAAGAGTATGGAGGAGCTGAGTGATCACATGTCATCACATTTGAAGGAGCATCTTGGGGATGGGGACACCATGGAGGAGCTTGGTAAGTCCTTTGAAGTCAAGAAACGGCACAGAAAGTGCTTCTTGGTAGATAAACCTACCGTATACTGTCGGGTCCATGAGTAAATGGTAAATTAAATGGTAAATGGTCTGCACTTATATACTTATATATATATCCAAAGCGCTTTACACTGTGTCTCATTCACCCATTCACACACACATTCACACACCAATGGTAGCAGAGCTGCCATTCAAGGTGCTAACTTGCCATCGGGAGCAACTTGTGGTTCAGTGTCTTGCCCAAGGACACTTCGGTGTGTGGAGTCATGTGGGCCAGGAATCAAACCGCCAACCCTGCGATTAGTGGACAACCCGCTCTACTATCTGAGCCACAACCGCCCCATGTAAGTATTTGGACAGGGACACAATTTTCATAATTTTGCCTCTGTACACCAGCCCAATGGATTTGAAGTGAAGCAGTCAAGCTGTGATGGAAGTGTAGACTTTAACAAAAATATTGCATTAAACTTTTGAGAATTGCAGCCATTTTTTAACATAGTCCCCTTCATTTTCACAGACTCAAAAGTAACTGGACAAACTAACATAATTATAAATATAAGGATTATTTTTAATATTTTGATGCAAATCCTTAGCAGGCAATGACTGCCTGAAGTCTGAAACCACCGTCTGTTGCTGCTTGTTTGTGAGCCTTTCTGCCTTCAGTTTTGTCCTCAGTAAGTGAAAAGCATGCTCAATTAGGTTGAGGTCAGGTGAATGACACGGCCGTTTACAAACATTCTGTTTCTTTGCCTTAACAAGCTCTTGGTTGCTTTAGCAGTATGTTTTGGGTCATTATCCATCTGTACTGTGAAGCACTGTCATCAGTTTTGCAGAATTTGACTGAGTCTCAGCAGAAAGTATAGCTGTATACACTTCATCCTGCTACTTCTATCAGCAGTCACATCCTCAATAAACACCAGTGACCCAGTTCCATTGGCAGCCACACATGCCTATGCCATAACACTTCCTCCACCATGTTTGACAGACGATGTGGTACTGATCATGACCCCTTCCTTTCCTTCTCCGTACTCTTCTTATCATTCTGGTACAAGTTCATCTTGGTTTAATCTGTCCAAAGGAAAAAAAAAAGTATTTTTTTTTTTAAGATGTTTTTTTTTTTTTTTTTTAGCAAAGTCTAATCTGGCCTTTCTGTTCTTGAGTCAGTGTTACCAGTGGTTTGCATCTTGAGGTAAACCATCTGTATTTGCATTCATGAAGGCGTCTCTTGTTCGTAGACTTTGACAACGACACGCCTACCTCCTCCAGAGTGTTCTTGACTCGGCTAGATGTTGTGAAGGGGTTTTTCTTCAACAAGGAAAGAATTCTGCATTCATACGCGTTAGTTGTCTTCCGTTATCTTCCAGGTCTTTTTGTGTTCTTTTTTTTGTTGGGTTGTCAGCCTGATTTGTCATGAATTAATGAGGAAACGGGCCACACCTGGCCATGAAACTGCTTATCAGTCGATTGTCCAATTACCTTTGAGCCTGTGAAAATGGAAGGACTGTAACAAAAATTAACCATTAGGGAATTTTTTTTCCAAACTCCTTTAATTAAAGCTGAAAGTCTACACTTCAATCACATCTTAATTGTTTCATTTCAAATCCATTGTGATGGTGTATAGTGGCAAAATGAAAACTTGTCACTGTCCAAATACTTATATTCCTGACTATAGATGCACTGTGTTGGTATAAAATAACTGATTGTAGCCTGTCGGTTTCTGTGTGCAGTTTATCAGCCATTGTTTATGCCATCTACAGTAGAAGTAATACAGGAGCATCACATTAAGAGGTTATTATTAGGTGGTGGTTAATTTTAATACAGCAGTGACACTTACTTGGTGGTGTGTGTGGTGTATTAGCGTTGTGTCCTTAATGAATCAGGAACGTTGGCTCTTATTGTTGCACTGCTACAACTGAGCTATTGGGTGTTTAAACACTTGCATTAGTGGCCACATCAACACACCCTCTTGATGTTCGTTCTCGCAGGTGTACAGCTCATTTGTGTCCTTGCAAATTCGTTTTCAATCGTCCTCTAGCGCGTCATCAGTGCTTCGTTTCTGACCACAGCGCCACAGTTGGCTAGATGTTTTGGCTGTGTGTGCCAGCAACTTTTTCACCGATGCCAGATTATGCAGGATTCCTGCAATTAGACTGTTATTAAGTACATGCAAAATGGCCACGGGAGACAGAGTCGTTGGCTGAAAGTGCTCATTGTATGATCGAGCAAGTAGAGAGGCAGTCTGGGACACCTGCAATGCACCTGAAGGTGTAACTTTTAAAGCCAGTGATATTGTATTTACATTTATGACATTTGGCAGACGCCCTTATGCAGCGCCACTTACTTAAAGTGCTTTGAAGTCTCCATCAATAAGTACATCCTGATACTGCTTCACTAGGTCACGGGCTAATAATACAATCAGTCTTAAAACTCTGTAAGGAAATAGAGATTGGTTTTTTTTTTTTTTTATGAAAAGTTCTAACTTAAGTGTTTTAGGAAGAGATAAGTCTTTAGACGTCGTTTGACGTCTGTTCGGACATCTAGAGGAAGTTAATTCCACCACCTAGGTACCAGAACAGAGAAGAGTCTTCTTGCATGCCTTCCTTGTACCCTTGAATTTAATGTTGTTAACGTGTAAGCAGATACGGAGTAATCAGCTAAGAACAGAAGCCCTTTATACTGAAACGTGTGTTTGCTCTTATTTACAACCCACATATTACATCATCCTGTCTTACGTTTTATAGATCCGATCAATCAGCCGTTATCGTGGTGTTCCTTATAACGTTTAGGATCATGTTTTTATGACTTCTCCATCAGCAATACATCCTTAAGAGAGCAGAATTCATGGGTGCACGTCTCCCACTTGAGCTTGAGATACTATAATAGTGCAGATTTTTGTTTAATTGCACAAATAACCTGGAAGATATGTTGAACATGATTAAAAATAAAAAACAATGGATTTAGTCATGGCCTTGGTATAAGTTGCTGAGAGAACCTGTTTGGAAAGTGGACTTCTGGCCCGGAGTGCTTGTTTGTGTTTGGATGCGCCTTCTATTAGACATTTTATAGACACTCTAGATCCTGGGGGTGAAGCTTCAAGTCTGCAATAATTATCTGCTTCGCATTATTGTACATGTATGAAGTGTTCACAGGAGTGCAACAGTACCTATTCCAATGTGCTGGATTAGCAAGCTGCTTACTTTAGTTATTTAGATTTTTTTTTTTTTAAATTTGAGATCATAAAAAAAACAAAGCAATTTTTATGCGCTCTGTTTTTTGTCCCACTATGTTTCCATTTCAGCCAAGAAGTTAAAGTTCTTGGCCAGAAAAATCTCTGAACGCATTTCCTCCTTTTGCTTAACGTGTGATGGTGTTGCATGATCTTTTCTCTCTTTCAGATGATTATCAGTGTCTGTGGCAGGGCTGTGAGTTCCTGGCTATGGGAAGTCCTAATGAGCTCATTGCCCATGCGCACTTCCATAATTTCCACAGCAAACTAAAGTTCATCGGGACTCAGTTGCTCCAGTCCCACCCTGAGCTTCCCAGCTGCACGCAGGACCTGCACAGCAACAACCTGATCACAGACATCTCTGAAGGATTCGCGTGTCAGTGGGAACACTGTGACGTTAGTATGAGTTAACTTCAACAGGCGTACCACCTGTTCATCCTTTTCATTAAGAGTTGTGCAGTGGGATAAACAGCAGAGGTGGTCACATACTCGTGCAAATCTGTTGTTTTTCTCTTTCGGCAGAGTTCTTTTAACAATCCCGAGTGGTTTTACCGCCATGTGGACATGCATGCACACTGCACAGAGTTACAACCGCTCCCTGATCAACAGCAGGCTCTCTTCTGCGGCTGGAAAGGTAATGTGCATCCACGTATCTGAAAGATAAACACTGGTAGTATTATTTTAATGACATTTGCCTTGTTGGAAGTTAATTGTGGTTCGGTATATTCTAGGCTGTGATGCCTTCTTTAAGATCAAGTATCGGCTGCGTGAGCACCTGCGCAGTCACACACAGGAGCGTCTGGTGGCCTGCCCAACCTGCGGCTGCATGTTCTCCAGCAACACTAAGTTCTTTGATCACATTCAGAGACAGGCCGAGCCAGAGGGTCAGTAATTACATAGTACACAGGCGATTTCACAATTTAGCCCTTGTAACTCTTCAAAATTAACATCATAATAATAATAATAATAATAATAATAATAATAATAATAATTTTCACCATTGAATCTAAGAAAGCGTGCATTTAACCAATCCAGTAAGGTGGTATCCCACCTAAGGCAACAATCAGTATGTTTACATGGACAACAATAATCTGATATTAACCCAATTAAGACGAAACTAGCATGTAAACAGTGATTATTGATGACCTTAATCCGGCTAAAGTCATACTTGAAGTAAACACAAATTGAATTAAGACATGTGGAGTATTCCTGTTTTAGTCGCATTATCGACTTGCATTACAGACACATACACACCTTAATCACACTATTAACGTTGTGTGGGAATTTTGACACGTTTTGCGACAGGACACGTACACACACACGGCAGTGCTCAACTGTTTGACGACAAACAAGAGAGCAAGGCTGTGTCCGAAACCGCGTACTTCCCTACTATATAGTATAGTATACATGTATTTCGGCTACTATAGAGTAGGTAAGTATGTGGTTTGGGACGCAGCAGACTGTATGTCGATACGTGAAATTCTGGAGGGAACGTCGGACGGCGTGGCGTGGACGTAATGACGTACCGTTGTTCAATCTATGTACTATAACATATAAAACGGGAGTATAACATGAAAGGAATATTCTAAAAGCGACTCATGTAAACACCTTAATCACAATATTGTCTTATTCAGAATAAGGTCAATAATTAGATTACTGCTGTCCATTTAAATGTAGTCACTATCTCATTTTTACAAAGTTTCTTTGCTGTCGGTTACTGCATTTTGCTCTTAAACAAATAACAGGGTTGAAAGAAACTCGTCAGTCAATTTCACAATATCAGTTAAAATAAGTTTTGTTGGTTTTTTTTTTTTTTTTAAAGAAAAATGAATGAGAGAAATTACTTTTCTTCTTCCCATGATCTTCAGGAAATTCATATGATGAAATCTCTTGAACATGTGATTTAGGGAATATTCCAAAGATTTCACAGGTGTGAATGAAATGGGACCGTAATGTACATTTTTCTAATCTATAAAGATTGATTCATGGGAAATGATGTTTCAAGCATGTTCAAATGTTCAAATCAATGTAAAAATACTAAGATTTTCTAACTATAATGATTACAGTCCAAAGTAGTATGGAGTTAGTGGGGCATAGACAGACAGGTTCTAAGTGCTGTAAATATGTTTTTTCTTAAAGTTTGTTATATTGATACTGATGTTCTGGTTGCTCAGTAATCTCGATCCGTTTCAGATTCGCTTACATGTGCCCATTGTGACAAAGGCTTTGCTAATGAGAGACTGCTGAGAGACCACGTTCGGCAGCACGGTGTGTTCCCAGGGCACGCCACCCTTCTGTTTATATCATGTTTTGATATCTTCCTCAGCGATTGAAGTAAAAGAATATAGGCCTATGGGGTTTTGGAGATGTCTTTCGTAGAAATATGGTATTGCATTAAACCTAGAGATTAAACAATGGTGCTTCCAAGCACATAGATTAACCTGATGATTGAACATGGCAAGTCAGTACACGCTTAAGTACTAAAATATACAAAAATGGGGATGTAATTATCCCCTGCTGTTATTATAGCCTCCTTGGTATTGCAGCAGTGTTGTGTAATCATATGTAAGTGTTATGTTTTTGCCTGTTTGGATAATAGTAGACGGAAATGCTAAATTGTGTAGCAGGGTTACTCCAGAAACAGAAATGAGAACCATTGTATTAAAGCATTTCAGTGAAATAATAAAAAAAAGAATTTATAAGAGCATTCCTTATATGAACCTTTGTCCATTTTGTTACTTTTTCAGTGAATCACATAAAGTGCCCACTCTGTGACATGACGTGTACGTCCCTCTCCACCCTGAAGATCCACATCAAATTCCGCCACTGTGACGAGCGCCCGTTCCCCTGTGACTTCTGCGAGAGCAGGTAGCGAATCACGCTCAGCGTATTCCCACACCCTCCATTTCTAATTCTATCAAATTAGAAAAAGAGCAGGACTGGAGTGAAAAATGTACTTTTGCGCTTCAGCTTCAAGAATCAGCATGATCTGCGGAAGCACATGGAGACCCACAACGAAGGAGCAGCTTACCACTGCGCCGTGGAGGGTTGCGGTTACTCTTCTCGCATGGCTCACACCATGAAACAACATTATAAAAGAGTACACGAGGTCAGCCAGCAGGGGGTGCCATATGCTCACATTGCCAAAGTTTTCTGCCATGCCCGAAGTTTAGTCTTTTAAACTCTGTGTGTTATTACTGTTCCAGCAGGGGAACATGGTGTCCAGGTATAAATGTCATCTGTGTGAGAAGAACTTTTCCTGGTGTTACACCCTGACCCTTCATCTGAGAAAGAAACATCAGCTCAAATGGCCATCGGGACATTCCCGCTTCAGGTATGCTGCACATTTGGTCAAATTGTTGGTTGACTCAGTTGTTTGCCTAAATTTGTTTGTATTGAAGGCCGCCATCATGACTTGGGTTTGCACAGTAGGTCAAAGCATAATCAGTACACACTCTTGATCAGACAGTAGGCCTCTCAGCCACCCATATTGGTCATTCTTAATGCTGGGAGTGCACACATGCAAAGTACACAGTATTGTTAATTAATAAGTAAAATGCAAATTGTAGTCATAATTTTGGGTAAGTATGTTAATTTGACCATTGTCAGGGAAAGATGTTCGAGCTTTGAATCATGACCGAACGAGCTCCCGTGTGCTAGCTAGCTGACATACTGATGTATTGTACCAGCTTGAAATATTCTGGTAAACAGCAGTGAACATTTCCCGCAACACAATCTGTTTTAACCACAAAACAACCATCTGCTGCTCTACCATAATTTTCATCTAGCTCACACCTGCAGAAGGTTCTGAACCCATCTGAATAGAGAAGTGCTCTTTTATGCTCTGATCATGCCGTTGGTGGAGTTGGTTTAACAAGGAGAGACTGGCTAACCTTCCCGAGGTACTTCGAGCGTGAGATAAGGTCATACAGTAAATAGAAGATTGTTATGAAATTGAGGAGGTGTTTGTTGGCTGCCTCGGTTTATTCCATCACTTCCTTCACTCACATTGGTTTGCTAGGTACAGTGCTGTGGAGATGAGTTCTTCTATTTTTGTGTATATCTCACACTAAAAGGTTTCAGAAATGAAAACAAAATCTAAGATAAAACAAAGGAAACCTGAGTAAACACAAAATACAGTTTTTAAATGATAATGTTATTTATTGAAGCTAAAAAGTTATCCAGTACCAACTGGGTCTGTGTGAAAATGTATTTGTCCCCATAGTTACTAATTCCCCAAATCTATGAAACTGCATTCATAATGGGGTTCAGCTGGACTAGACGCAACCAGGCCTGATTACTGCAAACCCTGTTCAATCTAATCAACACTTAAATAGAACTTTTTCAACAGCATGACGTTGGTTAAAAGATCTTACCCAGTAATACACTATACCAAAGTTGAAAGAAATTCCAGAAATGATGAGGAAGAAGGTGATTTGAAATACATCAGTCTGGGAAGGGTTACGAAACCACTGCTAACAGAAAAGAACATAAAGGCTGTACTGAATTTTGCCAAAACACACCTTGATGATCCTCAAACCTTTTGGGAGAATGTTCTGTGGATTGATGAGTTGAAAGTGGAACTGTTTGGAAGACCGGGATCCTGTTACAACTGGCATAAACCAAACACTGAATTCCACAAAAAGTACATCATACCTACAGTCAAGCATGGTGGTGGAAGTGTGATGGTGTGGGGCTGCTTTACTGCTTCAGGACCTGGCCAACTTGCAATAATTGCGGGAAACATGAATTCTGCTCTCTACCAGGAAATACTAAAATGAGAATGGCAAGACAATGATACAAAGCATAGGAGTAAGTCCTAGTCCTAGAAGTAAGTGAAAGACTGCTCTCCAGTTATCAGAAGCATTTGGTTGCAGTTATTCCTGCTAAAGGTGGCACAACCAGATTTTAAGTTTAAGGTGGCAATTAGTTTTTCACACTGGTGATAGGTGTTGGATAAATGTTGTTGTTTTTTTTAATCAGAACAGCAAGCTAGCTTAGACGACAAAATAAGCAACATAATGGAAAACTGGAAAACTCCCTGCTGAGGGTCTGTTAGAACAGTTTACAGCAGAACAAGTCAAGGCTTTGCTACGGAACTGTGAAGAGCTTCAGGCCTGTGTTGGAAAATGCCTGCGCTTTGATGAGGCTAAACGCTCATGTGCAAAACTGTCAATGACCACCAACCATAGCCTTTTATTTATCATCAAATAATTTGTATAAAATGCATTCATATAAATAATAGGGGAGATACCAGGGTCAACTAATATCTTGGGGGGAAAATGACAGAACACAATTCCTGAAGATAATTTGTGGAGATATAACTTAAAATCTAAGATTGGCTCATTCTGAACGGGTGGAGTTAACAATTGCACTGCACACACAACAGTCTCTAGAGTTTACATAGAATGGTGTGAAGAACAAAAACCCATCCTGTGTGCAGAGGGTCTGCAGGCCGAAACACCTTGTTGATGAGCGAGATCAGAGGAGAATGATGAGACTGGTCTGAGCTGACAGGAAGTCTGTAGTAAGTCTGTGGTTTTCACACGGCACATTTGCTGCAGTCTGAATCAGAGTGCGATTTATTCAATTCAATTCCGTTTTATTTGTATAACGATTTTAACAATGGACATTGTCCCAAAGCAGTTTTGCAGAAACATATAAACACAGGATCTATATTTTAAACGTATGAATTTATCCCTAATGAGGAAGCCAAGAGGCGAAGGTGGCGAGGAATAACTCCCTGAGACAATTGTTCTCAGTTCCACCCGCAGCATTGGTCTGGTTTCAGACTCACGTGATTCTATCGAACCCTGGAATGTTTGCGTTCACCTTACGTCATCACAACATGGAGAATATAATGCGACTCGCCATGTTCTTTGTTTTTGTTTTCATAGTTTTGGTGCTATTATTCTCAGGGGAAGGTTCTGCGTCCCACAACGTTCCCCTGAAACACATGGTACACATGTCTAGTGGAAACTAATTATGTCGTCGTCAGCTAAAACACATGCTTTATTTCCCGAAAAACTGCGGACCCTAGAGCAAGTTGTGTTGACATTCACGGAATCACGATAGTTTCAGTACAACCAGACTCGGACCATGCCACAATCAAAGGCAGAGAGATCTTACTTTCCCCCAGTCTAATGTTTGATATGAACATTAACTGAAGCTCTTGACCTGTATCTGCATGATTTTATGCATTGTGCTGCCACCACATGATTGGCTGACTGGATAACCTGCATAAATGAGTAAATGTACAAGTGTTCCTATTAAAGTGAATGGTGTTTGTATATGTGTGTGTCAACTATTTAGCTGATGGGGCTAACACAATGACTGTGTGTGTGTGTGTGTGTGTGTGTGTGTGTGTGTGTGTGTGTGTATACAAAATATATATAATATTTATTTATTTATACAGTGGTGCTTGAAAGTTAAAAATTTATACACATCTGCATGAATACGACCTAAAACATCATCAAATTTTCACAAAAGTGCTAAAAGTAGACAAAGAGAACCCAATTAAACAAATGCGACAAAAATATTATGCTTGGTCATTAAATTATTGAGGAAAATGATCCGGGATTGCATATCTGTGAGTGGCAAAAAGTATGTGAACCTCAAGGACTAGCAGTTAATTTGACAGTGAAATTAGTCAGGTGTTTTCAGTCAATGGGATGACAATCAGGTGTGAGTGAGTGCCCTGTTTTATTTCAAGAACAAGTATCTGTTAAAGTGAAATCTTCACAACATGTTTGTGAAAGTGTATGATGCCAAGGAGATTTCTAAGGACCTCAGAAAGAGTTGTTGAAGCTCATCAGGCTGGAAAAGGTTACAAAACCATTTCTAAAGAGTTTGGACTCCACCAATCCACAGTCAGACAGACTGTGTACAAATGGAGGAAATTCAAGACCATTGTTACCTTCCCCAGGAGTGAAGACCAACAAAGATCACTCCAACAGCAAGACGTGTAATAGTCCACGCAGTCACAAAGGAGCCATGGTGTGCATGGCAGGGTTACAAGGAGAAAGTCACTGCTCTCCAAAAAGAACATTGCTGCCCATCTGCAGTTTGCTAAAGATCATGTGGCAAGTCAGAAGGCTACTGGAACAATATTTTGTGGATTGATGAGCCCAAAATAGAACTTTTGGTTTAATGAGAGGGGATATATTTGGAGAAAAGAAAACACTGCATTACAGCATAAGAACCTTATCCCATCTGTGAAACATGGTGGTGGTAGTATCATAGTTAGGGTCTGTTTTACTGCATCTGGACCAGGACGACTTGCCATCATTGATGAAACAATGAATTCTGAATTATACCAGTGAATTATAAAGGAAAATGTCAGGATATTTGTCCGTGAACTGAATCTCAAGAGAAATTGGGTCATGCAGCAAGACAATGACCCTAAACACACAAGTCGTTCTACCAGAGAATGCTTAAAGAAGAATAAAGTGAATGTTTTGAAATGGCCAAGTCAAAGTCCTGACCTTAATCCCATAGAAATGTTGTGGAAGGACCTGAAGCAAGCAGTTCATATGAGGAAACACACCAACATCCCAGAGTTGAAGCTGTTCTGTACTGAGGAACGGGATAAAATTCCTCCAAGCCGATGTGCAGGACTGATCAACAGTTACGTTTAGTTGCAGTTATTGCTGCACAAGGGGGTCACACCAGATACTGAAAGCAAAGGTTCACATGCTTTTGCCATGCACGTGTATTTAATATTTTATCATTTTCCTCAATAAATACATGAGCAAGTATAATATTTTTGTCTCATTTGTTTAATTGGGTTCTCTTTATTTACTTCTAGGACTTGTGTGAAAGTTTTATGTTGTTTTAGGTCATATTTATGCAGAAATACAGACCATTCTAAAGGGTTCATAAACCTTCAAGCACCTCTGTGTGTGTGTGTGTGTGTGTGTGTGTGTGTGTGTGTGTGTGTGTGTGTCATGTGGAAAAAAAAAAAAAAAAGTACACCCCATGGAAATTTAGTTTTTTGATGTATTTGGATGAGCAAACATTTGATCCTCTTTGAAACAGTGCCTATTAATAAAGGTGATACACTATCAAATGACACATAAAACTGACATTTTGTAGTAATTTTCACAATTTAAATTAACAACAACAAAAAAAACAGATCAGTCACATGTAAAAAATAAATAAATAAATAAATAAATAAAGTAAGTAAGTACACTCCTACATTAATCACACCTTCAAATCCATCAAATTAGAATCAGGTGTTCAGGATTGGGTGCCAGTGATTAAAACCTGCTTAGGGAGTGCAGATGGACTTACTTTTTCCACAGACGAATATCTATTGTTGCAACGTATCTATTGATATTTCTGTTAAATAAATTATTGTAAAAGCTCATTTTCCTTGTGGTTTTCAAGTACATCATCTTCATTAATAGGCACTGTTTCAAAGATGATCAATTGTTTGCTTATCCAAATATGACAAAAAAGCAACAGTTTCCATGGGGTGTACTTATTTTTTTTCACATGAGTTTTATGTGTTTGTGTGTGTGTGTAGGAAGTTGGGGTCAGAGTCCAGGGTCAGCCATGATACAGCACCCCTGGAGCAGAGAGGGTTAAGGGCCTTGCTCAGGGGCCCAACAGTGGCAGCTTAGCAGTCCACTAATATTGGCACCCTTGGTAAATATGAGCAAAGAAGGCTGTGAAAAATTGTCTTTATTGTTTAACCTTTTGATATTTTGTTAAAAACAATCACAAAAATACTCTGCTCTCATGGATATTAAACAATTGCAAACAAAACACAGGTTTATCAAAAAAAAAATCTTTGTTAAATATAGGTGTGCAACAATTATTTTTAAGTGTATTTTTGTGGGGGGGGGTTAACAAAAGATCAAAAGGTTAAACAATAAAGACAATTTTCACAGCCTTCTTTGCTCATATTTACAAAGAGTGCCAATATTAGTGGACTGCTAAGCTGCCACTGTTGGGCCCCTGAACAAGGCCCTTAACCCTCTCTGCTCCAGGGGTGCTGTATCATGGCTGACCCTGCACTCTGACCCCAACTTCCTATCATGCTGGGTTATGCGAAGAAAAGAATTTCACTGTGCTGTATGTAATGTATATGTGATCAATAAAGAGTCATTATCTTTATATAAGATATATGCGTGTGTGTGTGTGTACAGTCATTGAGATAGCCCTGTATCTATCCTCTGGTCTGATTAGCTGTATTCAGCTAAATAGTCGACATAAACACATTAGGTAATAAGCCAATTAGACAAGATAAGTCGCAACAGAGAAGCTGACTTGTATTTTAAAAACAACTAAGGTCACTGAACTATGGATTATCAGTTTATCAGCTCTGATATAGTATTTTTGTTTTATTTCTTTAGTTTTTTTAATTACATGTCTTGCGCCACTGAAATACTCGGATACACTGAAATGCTGGGTCTGCATCTGGACCATGGTCTGCCAGCTGATGACTCCTAGTACAGGTGCATCTAAACAAATGTGAATATCGTGGAAAAGTTTGTTTTTTCCTGTAATTTTAATTCAAAAAGTGGAACTTTCATATATTCTTGATTTATTACAGATAAAGTGAAATAATTCAAGCCTTTTTTTGTTTTAATCTTGATGATTACAGTTTACAGCTCATGGAAATCAAAAATCCAGTATCTCAAAATATTAGAATAAAGAATTTATAATACAGAAATGTCGACCTGCTGAAAAGTATGTTCATTTCTGCACTCAGTACTTGGTCAGGGCTTTAATCCTATTTCACAAATTACTGCATCAATGCGGTGTGGCATGGAGGCGATCAGCCTGTGGCACTGCTGAGGTGTTCTGGAAGCCCTGGTTGCTTTGATAGCAGCCTTCAGCTCGTCTGTATTGTTGGGTCTGGTGTCTCTCAGAGATTCTCTATGGGGTTCAGGTCAGGCGAGTTGGCTGGCCAATCAAGCACAGTAATACCATGGTCAGCAAACCAGTTACTAGTAGTTTTGGCACTGTGGACAGGTGCAGAGTCCTGCGGGAAAAGGAAATCAGCATCTCTATAAAGCTCGTCAGCAGATGGAAGCATGAAGTGCTCTAAAATCTCCTGGTAGACTCTGCATTACCTCTCGACTTGAGAAAACACAGTGGACCAACACCAGCAGATGACATGGCACCCAAAACCATCACTGACTGTGGAAACTTCACACTGGACTTCAAGCAGCTTGCATTCTGTTCCTCTCCACTCTTCCTCCAGACTCTGGGACCTTGATTTCCAAATGAAATGCAACATTTACTTTCATCTTCCCCATGATTGTGGTTGTGTGTACTGAACCAGACTGAGAGAATAAAGGCTCAGGAAACCTTTGCAGGTGTTTTGAGTTAATTAGCTGATTAGAGCTCTTCTCAGGTCGACATTTCTGTATTATAAATTCTTTATTCTAATATTTTGAGATACTGGATTTTTTTTTTCTATGAGCTGTAAACTGTAAACTTCATCGAGATTAAAACAAAAAAAAAGGCTTGAAATATTTTACTTTGTGTAATGAATCTAGATTATATGACAGTTCCATGATATAAAAATTTTTCGAGATGCACCTTTATACTGAATATTCACTTTTGAATAAAAATATTAAATAAAACATCCCCTTCCTCTACACATTGTGTAATCTTTATGTAGAATTAAATCTTGTTGTAATTTTGCCCTTTGGCTGCTAATCTGTTTATGACGAGCAGGTATAAAGAAGATGAGGACGGCTACCTGCGCCTGAACATGGTTCGCTTTGAGACTGTTGAGGTAACAGAAGAGCTGATCAAGAACATGGCAGAAAAACGCACCCCTCGCAAGCTCTCAGGCTCGAGTGCTAAGAGACCAGCGCTACAAGCAGAGAGCATGCATGATGTTCCCACACCATCTCCTTACCCCTCTTCTTCCTCCTCCTCTGACATTACGCTGCTTGCGAATGACGACGACGGTGCGGTAAAGGACAGAGGATCAGTGTACTGTATACTGAGCACAGTGACCGAGATGAACAGGGATCAAGAGAACACGGCAGACTCTGGGATGGAGTCGGGGGCAGTGAGAGCGCTGGCTGCTGTAGCTCGAGGGCTCGGTATGGATGTTGTGTGAGGAGAAATTATATACATAACACGCTGCATTACAAAGCACCATTATTGATGTACTGCGTCTGATTTACATCACAACATGTCGTCTTCGACCACTGGGATTTCATAATAATGTTCGGTTTGGGATTTATGCTAAATTTGATTTTATAATAATTAATCTTTCAGCTTGGAAATAATCTCTGGTACTAATACTGATTGTAGATGTTCCTGTTTACAATACATCCATCTGCATTTTAAGTCGTTTCACAGGTGGTTCAGCCGAGAGCTGATGCATTGTTTTTACAGGTTTTTACATGTTGTTTATTATACTCGTAAACAAACGTTTCCGTTTTAGAGAAATTTCACATGTAGTCAGTTTACATTTGCTGACATCACTATTTATTTTTAATTATTTGTGTTGTAAATGTTACAACAATTGTGTAATGTTGTCTACTTTAGTCGATATTAAACCAACGAAAAATAAATGAGCCTTTTGGGGGTTTTTTCTTAAAATTCTTTTTAATTTTTTTCACCAAAAAAAAATAATGATGGGCTAGTTTCCTGGTAATGAATTGAGTAGCGGAAGTTTGGGGTGGGGGGGACAACTCTGAATCATAGACACGGACACGGCAAGTAACCGAAAATCTAGACTTAATCTGGATCCAGGCGACAGCCCAGATGCTTTTGCCCCTGTACATTTCCATATTTATCACGTATTTGAGATGAAGTGCTTGGCTCAGCCTCGGTGAGGCCCTCATTGTGTCCCACTCATGGCGCCTCGACATTTCTGTCCGCCAGTGGCGTAGTCCGTCTGGGAGAAGGGGGCCGCATGGGCATTCCATGCAGTAGGGGGGGTGGAGGGGCATGGATGTAGCCTGCAGGAGGCAGAGCCTTGCTCAGAGTGCCGTAGTGTGCAGCGTGAGGCAGTGCCAGGCGCGGGAACAGCGGGCCGGCGTAGGGTGCGGGCAGGAGGCCGGGATGTGCCAGCTGGGTCTCGAGGGTGGCATGGTGGTGCAGTGCCAGCAGTCGGCTCCTCTCGCTCTCCTCACGTAGCAGTGCCAGGCGATGGCGCTCCTCCAGCTGGCACCTCTGCTGCTGTTCCAGCGCCAGCGGGTGGAGGAGCGGTTCGCGTGGATAAACACGCTGCAGCGGGTCGCCCCTCAGCAGCAGCTCCTTGGTAACGTGGTCTTTCTGAGATATGTCCAGACCACGGCTCATGCTCCGAATTGGATCCCAATGTTGGTGAGAGTATGGAAATCGCTCGGCACCAGACAGTGGGCTCATCCCAACGAGCGGTGTCATTAAGCGAGTCCTTTCCAGGCCATGTGGAAATCCTGTCATTCCTAGAGGCACAGGAATGGATGACATGGGCAAAGGCTGCATTCCCGGGGTTCTTCGGTCCTGCGCTGGTTTCTCCAAGACTTTAGAAGGTGGTTTGGTTTCAGGAGAGTCCCGATTCTCTCTCCTCTCCTCCTTTACTTTAACATGGACACTCTTTGCGTGCTCAGCTTCCAGTCTACTCCTCTTTGCATCCGGCTCCCACTGTGATCCGTCACTACCGCGTCTCTCAACTCGAATCCTTTGTTGCTGTGGGGACAACGTGTCCTCAGAAGTAGCCTTCTCCTCTGTAGGACGTTGGTCACCCTTAGCGGTTTTCTCCTTCTTCTCTTGCTGACTGTCCTTGTGCTTCTGATCCTCCATCTCTCCGCTCTGTGTGGGGGGTTCCAGGGGTTGTACTCGTTCTCTGGCTCGGTCCTTGTCTTTTGGCTCAGGAGTGTCTCTAGAAGGCTGTACTGTCTGCTTATGATGCTGTGGGCTTGTGTTAGCAGGTGACAGATGCCTCGCGTTTAACTTCTCTTTCGTGTCTCTGCAAAAACGAGGTAAAGCAACATAAGCAAACTGGAAATGTGTGGGTTAAAGTCTATTAATTTTATAGAAACCTTTGTACGCATAGATATTATATATATTACTGCACTGTTTTCTCCATCTCTGTAGTGTGGATGGGAATCAAACTAAAAAATATGGCCAAAAGTTTGTGGACACCTGACTATCATGTCTATATGAGGGATTTTTCCCCAAGCTGTTTCCACAAGGTTGAAAGCACACTACTGTATGGGATACCTTTTGTATGCTGTAGCTTTACAATGTCCCTTCAGTGGAACTAAGAGGCCCAAACCTGTTTCAGCCTGACGGTACACCTGTGCACAAAGCTAAAGCCAGGAAGACATGGTTTTTCCAAGGATGGAGTATAAGAACTCAAGTGGTACATACAGAACCTTGACCTCAACCCCACTGAACACCTTTGAGATGAACTGGAACACAGACTGCACTGCACACAAGGACATCGCTCCTCGGCCAACCTCACTAACGGTCTTGTGGCTGAATGGGCTAATCCCCACAGCCTCGCTTCAAAATGTAGTGGAAAGCCTTCCCAGAAGAGTGGAATTTATAATAACAGAAAAGGGGAACAAAATCTAGAATGGGATGTTCAATAAGCCCATAGGAGTGCCCTTAGTGTCCATTCCCATTGAGCAGAATAGATCAAGAATAATTTCAAACCTTTCGTGCTCTTCTTTGTTAAGCGCAAAGTCTCTCTTGTCTGTTACTCTTTCCAGTTCAGGGGGCTGGGGCCAAGCAGGGGGTGTAGGGAAAGAGGACGGTGTCTGCTGGAGCCTGTTCCAGGGCTCCTGAGGTCCTGCTGAAGATGGAGCTGCTTTACTGTCTTTACTGCCATGTGCAGAGCTTGGTGCTGTAAAGATTTTTTTAGATTAGATTGTTCTGCCTTGCATCTAAAACACTCGGAAAGGCCTATAAAAATTTTTTTAAAAAAAAGAAGAATCAAAAAAAGAAAAAAGTTTTGATTACTTACTTATTGTGGGATTTCCAAGCCCTCCGAACGCTGTGGAGCTCAGTATTCCTAAGCCTCCAAACGCTGGTGCCTTACTCAGAGGGTCTACGTATTCAAAACAATACAATGTTTTAATGTGTGTTTACAATGATACCTGAGAATGACACAATAATCACATGGGAACCCAGTCTTACCATGATGAGAGGGGGGTGTGTGGAGATTGGTGTGAGGATGGGGTAAGTATCCATAGGGAGAGACTGAAGGGTGTGTGGGACCTGATAATAGAAACGCTCGTCAAAATAGAATACAAATCTTTTTCTTCTTTCGTATTTATTATTATATTTTCTTAAAAAAAATTGCATTTACTATAAATATTAGATTTGAATATTTTGATAATATCATTTTCCACGTCTGATTCACGCCAAACATTTTGGGCATCCTGTGATCCTGAGACCAGTTCATCTAGAAATGTGTGAAAGTTATATTACAGACTTATTAGATCTCCGCTAAATACTGTTCTACAGTAAATGTCCGTTACTGCTTGTCTGCTCTCGTGTCACGGTGTATATAACCGAGCCCCATGATTTACCAGCACTGGAGAAGATGGTGGAAGGGCGGGGTAAGTCACGCGGCTGCTGGATCATTCCTAGGAGGCCTGAACCAGAAGGTCGACTCAGGAACTCTGGCTTCAACCCAAAGTCTAGCTTGTGTGGCTCATTTTGCATCTGCTTCTGAAATGCACACACAAGAAAGGGGCTTAGCGTTCGAGTAGCGATGACAGAAGCCGAAGATCAGTGATCTGGTAAACGCAGATGGAGAAAGGCGGAAGGAAGGACGGAGCAACAGCTTCCAAAACAAACATCGTAAGAGTCGTGCTACAGTGCCAATGTTTGATCTGCTAACGTACCTTTATTTTCTGCTGATGGTGGTACACCTGCCATGCAATGTGAACATGCATCGCACACCATTTCCCAGGCTTCTGTAAACGAGAAACAGGGCAATGACTATATTTCTGATTGTACAGATGATCGAATAACGCTTTATCTGCGGGACATGGTGTAGCTCGTACCTTTGGTGTCGGACACGCCGAGTCCAACAGCTGGAAAAGAATCGGCATAAATAATATTGGCTCAGTGTCCACTTGTGTACTTTAAATCAACTTCATTGAAATTATTTCGTGCAAAGAGTAGGTTCGTTTGTTCGTTTTAAAATGTGCTCTCGGACTACGATCAGTTTAGTCGGGTGACGAGCCGGTTTCACAGCCATGTTTAATAACTGCATGTCGAAGCTATAATTCGAATACGGTAATATTCATTCGGAAGCTTACTCTGGATTCCTTCTGTACGAGCGGACGAGGCATTGCTCCCGGTCCAGGAACCACATCGTGTAGGTTGGAGGCCTATTGTAACAAAATCACAAAGTCGCACAAAAGCATACTGTATAACAGGAGTACTAAAAAATATTTAAAATTCTGTATCTAGTCTTTTTGATGCTAGAGGTCAGTCAATAAAATTTCTCACAGGAAACAAAGTGATGAATTCATCTGCCAAACTTCATTCTTTTAATGTTTTAGAAAGCACTACCAATGTTAAATATCGCTCAACTTAATTTTGAGCAAAAAGTTTGTTTTAAAAAAAAAAAAAATCATTTTTAATATTGTAAAAAGAGGATAACTTGGGTTGGTGTGTGTATGTGGTGCTTCAGTACCTTGGGCTGGAAGGCTCCCTGCAGAGAGCTGAAGATCCCTGTTGGGGGCACCATGGGAGACATTCCCGGCATTACTGATGGATACGATTGAAGTAACTGTAAAAGATGATTGGATAGTGGATTTTTTTTGTCCATGAGGTGAATGAGAATGCAATTTTTCATTTAAAAAAAATTCTACAAATGCTGTTTTAGAAAGATGTGCTGGGATTAATGAACTTAAAAATGGTTTAGTCAAGATTAAAAAGCTGCTCTATGTAGAATGAAAATTGTAAGACGTACGTTGTGCCTGTGAAAGGAGTCAACCTTTGGTGGGTATTTGTCAAACTGGAGAGAGAGGAAGAAAATGTTATTTTACACACAGACGAGGTTCATTTCTACCACATTTTTTGCAACAACATATACACTAGAGTGTCACTGTTACAGAAGCACTAACTAGGGTCACACTAGCCCTCCTGCACGTGTTACATGTACACAATGTGACCGTTAGGAGAATAAAAAGCAGCCTCGTTAACTCATCCTCACACGTCTGGTGGTGGTACGCACCAGGGGTGCTACAGGGCCTGGCAGGATGGCCGGATGAGGGAAAGGGGAGAACGTGTGCTGGTGTGTGTGTTGGTGTGTGTGCTGGTGCTGGTGCTGGTGGAACTCGGTGCGTAGGTACGACGGAGCAGCCAGAGGAGTTCCTCTATCCACGTTCTGGGAGGCCAGGAAGCGCGAGTTCAGCTCTTGGCGCAGCAGGTCCTGCTCTGTAATTTCAACAATAATAATTAAAAAAAATTTAAACACACGTCGCATACACAAATGCAATCTTTCACAAATCTGGTGTCTAATCGAAAGCCTGCAGTGATGTACCTGTGTAGGGACCTGCAGGAGACGAACTGGGCACGGCTAGAGCATTTCCTGTCAGGAGAGGAGGAGGAGCCAAGGCTGCAGTTGGAGAAAACATGGTGCAATCCTGCTGATCCCAGGAGCACAGGGACTGTTATATGACCGCTTTTATGTAGAAGGTTCTCGTGCGCAGTTGGTGTGCGGAGATGTTGTATGCTTTCCCGTGCTTTCGTTTGCTACCAGGAAACACAACCGAACTTTAGTCTTCCTCTCGTAAAATCTCCAAACCCACTTTCGTCTGGCCTTGTATGTGTAGGATCGTTACCATCACTGGTATCTGCAAGAGACAGAATGAAATCCCGTCAGCGCAAACGTTTTACAGTCTTCGTTTTACGCGACTTTACTGAAGTATCAAAACGTGTGTCCCCCCCCCCCCCCCCCATAGTGTTTACCGCCCGACTCTGTGCACTTGTATTGGAACGAAAATACATCCAGTGTAGTGTAGTCAGACTGCATTATGGACAATAACCTAATTTAGGATGAGGCCACTAATAAGCCACTAATTTCATCTGATAGCATGTTGTTCCAAGAAAGGATGTTAGTAGAATGCTATCTGTTTAATCTTGTTAAACAGGACAGAGCACATTGCAGTAATGCAGCCAGGACAAAAGCAACAGAGAGCTGGGTATGGCAGAGAGGGCCATGTCATTTGAAAGAGCTAATAAAGCAGGGGTTAGGGAAAATAAAAGCGAGCCGTTCTGCTTTTATTGCAGCACCTTTTCCATGACATTACGCTGCCGTGCTCTTTTAATTCTGCTGCGCTCAAAGTAAACCTAGCATTTAATAGCTAATGTTGGTGTCACTTTGACATTTGCTGGACCTTCCCAAGGGAGCGGCAATAGTGAATGCAAATGGGGCGGAGGCCTGAAATCCCAGGAGGATTGCCGATGTATACAACCTGCAATTACCTCTCTTTGAATGCCACTCATGCACATGAAGATAAGCAGTAAGTCTCTTTTGTGTTGGGCTGTCAATTCAGGCCTTTCCCCCCCCTGGAGCCTGTTGTATCTAGAGTGAAAGGTCTTTTGAGAGGTCCATAATGGATGGTTAGACTCTCTTAGAGTAAAGCTCCTTTTGGGAAGCACCAGGGGTCCATGGAGGAGGGAGTAGTAGGAACAGCTTATTCCTCCTCTGCAGAGCGTCGCTTCTCCCCTGGTGAACAGTTTGTATTAAGCAGGGTGATGCAACCATGGGGGGGTGAGCATGGAAACGCCAGGAAGAACAGCAGACAAGAGCACTGCTGCCTCGAGGAACATGCCTTTGTGCGACAGAGCACTTGAGATATAGACCACATAATCTTCAGTGCACCGTTGTGTCATTTTGGAGCTGGTGTAATTGTGGCACTGGTTGGTTTCTGCAGTTTCTGTATTCAATTATGTATTCTTTATATATCCCTGTATTGTTCTCCTGACTATCTCTTCTTTTTTTTTTTCTTCACCTGTCTTGCTGCTGCTGTGACACCCACATTTCTCCGTCTGGGGATTAATAAAGTACTTCTCATCTTATCTTATCTTATCTTATCTTATAAGAACTGAATATACAGCTAAAGGTATTATTATAAATTGTTTTCTTATAAATACATGTTTAATTAAACCTAATCAGGGTTTTCAGAAAGGTGTTTTCAAAAAGTACATACATTTACTTAATATATTTTGAGCTAACATTGTACAGTTTTTTTTACGTCTTTGTTTGCAAACCATTTAAACCTTTTAAATTCAGTTCAATGCATAAATTTCTGGACCAAGCAGCATGACTGAAAAATGACTACAGTCATTTTAGTGATGTAGAAAATTCAAAGCTGCCACTTTCCCTTACTGAAATTCCTTATTGTGACTCTAAGTGCGTATTTCCAGTTCGAGTCACGGTACGTTAATGTTCCTTTGATGCAGGTTAGGTATTAGGGTTAAGCTTCTCAAAGCTGTCAGCCCACCAACAAATATGTCTTCCTATTTCAATCGGCACCTCTCTTGTCCAAGCGGTTTTTGTCATTCATCAACCCCATTACTGAGCTAAACCTCCCAGGCATGCTGAGTCTAATGGCCTAATCCCTCCAATCACACAAAGGTGAGATTAGCTGAAGGTTAAATACTCTTGTTCTCTACATTTTTGTCCCGCTCAGAGTGGCAGGAAAACCTTGTGAAGGAGCCACTGGAAGAGGTTTGTGTGTACACGAAAAGAAAAGATGGAGGACTCAGGAATGGTTCGAGGTAAGCTTGCGGAAACACGGAGAGGAAAGTCAGAGAGTGTTTACGTTGGAAACGGCTGGACAAGGGACAGCCTGTAAAGTCTCCCGCAACATGACGGTTTGTGGACAGCGCTGCCTGAGTGCAACTGGCAAATGACCGAAACAGAGAAACAGTTGTTCTTGCACACTTATAGTTTCTCACGTTGCTTTTAGTTTAGCTGTGAATGAGGCCCAGTCAGCTAAAGGGGTCCATAACTCTGCTCACATATACAGCAACATTTTCCCAACGTTCAAGTATTACACCAAGTTACTACATTCCACCGCAGCAGACACTTCGATGTAGCAACTTCCCCAGCGTTTCTTTTTCAAGCAACACAAGAATAACCTTTGATCTACGCTTCAAAACATTTCCAGACCAGGAGGAAATCAATCAAAAAGTCAAAAAAAGAATATGTGTAATGAGATTTTTTCAGTTTGTTAAATCAAACACCTTCGAGTCCTCGACAGCTATCCGCTACAATGCAACCTTTACATCTTTGCAGATCTGCCGCTTTAAGTGCGGAAAGTCTGCAGTCTAGCTGGAGTGTAACGAGCTGAGTTAATGAAATTTTCCTCCAGTGGATTTCTATGGCTCTCGAATAAGGCACCAGGGAGCTCTTTCTGTATACTCTACTTCTGTCTGAAAGTTCACTGTCTGTGGTGTAGGGTAACACACAGTCTAAGCGAAGACTTCGCTTATGTCTCTCTCTCTCTCTCTCTCTCTCTCTCTCTCTCTCTCTCTGGCAAGCAAACACACTCCTCCCTCTACACTAAGCCTGTTTGATGGTGAATGCACCACAGAACATTACTAACATCAATCACTATATAAAGGGAACTATATAAAATGTTTTAAATAATAACATTTCGAACAGAATTTCCAATAAGCTTGTTCTGCAGTTATTAACACGCTGACGTAAATATTGTCTCGACAATTATGTGAAGACCTGAGATAACTATGGCAGTGTTCAATAAAACATACCGTGTTATTCGAGCGAGACAGCCCTGGCATCGAAGATAATCCCTTTCGCAATGTACCATGTAAGGCAGAAGACTTTGAAAAGAACACATGAATTATGGCGAGCAAATCGGTCCATGCCAGGAAATAGGTGAGTGCGCTGGCACTGAGCTCTTCCATTATTTAGCGGTCAGGTTTCTCTCAGTTAGAGATTAGCAGCAGTGATGTAGGGCGGGCATGCACACAATAGCTGTCAATGCCTCTGGGATGTGTCGTGCCGCCTGCTTCCTAGAAACCAATCCCCCCTAGCACGCTAGTATAACAATCTGCAGCCCAGAGGACCCCAGGGACTCCCTCCACTCCTTCCCTATAATGGATGGCTTTAAAGAATGACCTTACAAATGAGAAAGGGCTAGGCCGCCTCCACGGGGCCAACATGAAGAGCTGCTGCAGTTGCGGCTCTAACGTGTGTGTGTGGGGGATCTTAACGCTCGTAAGTTAGGTAGTCAAAGTATTTATTTGAGCCGCGTTGAAAGCTCCCGAATGGGCAACTGTCTTGCTGATCTCTCAACAGAGTCCACCTTGGCTGCACACCATCCCACCCACCCTCCCTCCCTCCCCTCCACACATGCCTGGCTCAGCTCAGGTTACCACGAGAACAATGTGAACCCTGTGCAGGCTCTCCAGTCTCCCAGGATCCGTCTGTACTAACATTCATACCTATGTCTGTGCTGGACTGCGAATTAATATATCATGCAGTGGCCTTGGATGGGTTATTTCCTATGCATCATCTATGAGCCAGCTGCAATTAAATCTGCACTTACAGCTCTGCCTTCCTGGCCTGGCAACAGAAAGCTTTTGTGAGCAATCCCTAATATATGAATTAAAAATAGATGTGATTCTAGAGATGTGATTTAAACATTGGTGCCACTTTTTTTTTCTTCAATGTACTTTTTGAAATGGCTACAGTGCCCACCAATTTAAATTGAAAAGATGAGATATTTGTGTGTGTGTGTGTGTGTGTGTGTGTATATATATATATATATATATATATATATATATATATATATATATATATATATATATATATATATATTTTCCAGGTTACACATTCAAACATAACAGTTTTACTACTGTACATATTTGCACCAATTCCACTATGAGTAGGCCATTCATAGCTTTTAAATGAGGTTTGACATTCCACTGCATGTTGGTTTTTCCACATTAAGAGCTCTGGCTATGAATCTGCAGAGGCCAAATGCCTCCCTCACTTTCTTGGAATGCCTCACCATAGTTCTTGGAAAATTTAGAGCCCTGAATGTTCCGGAAATGGATTTTGTATCAAACGCTTTCAGGCATATTATTAAACCGCTTCTTCAAAAGTCCTTTGCAAAGACTTTCTGTTGACCAAGTGATCAAATAAACATAAAAATAGACTACACAAGCAGCTACAACTGAACTGCAATAACATCGGTGGTGTCCACGTCAGGACACGTGAGGTTTAATCTCCTAAAGCATGTCGAAACCTTGTGCTCCTACGTGATTGCGTACATTCTGGCATGTCCTTTTAATAACGTAGATCACAGGCGTTACGAAGGCGCAAAAACCTTCGGCCATGGCCGATTGCAACACAACGTGAGCAATACCAAGGTTGGGGCCAGAAACAGTTCCACAAATAGCCGCTCCAGTTATTCCAGGCAGTGACAAGGTAAGGCTTCTGTGCTGAGGGAAGCTGTCAGCATTTGACAGCTGGGATTCAGCCAAGTGGATGAGCTGCGGTTTAGCTCCGCTGGGACCTTATCTTACTTTAAATGGTACCTCAGCAGAAGCACCATACCAACAGCACAGACACGTATCCCGTATCAACAACATGCTAATGTAACTAGGCCATCCCCAACCAGGGCATGAACCCGTGACTTTTAAACTTTTTAAAGCTTACATGCTTTGGAGATCAGAGCTATCAGTCACAAAGCCACTAACATTGCTCAGTTACGCTGTTACAGTGGCTGTGCCATGTGATATTAGATATCATAAACTGGGGGATAATCAAACTGGAGTCATACAACTGTAAATGGCAGTAAACGTTACATCATGAAAGATTCTATTATAGACACGGTTATCTATAGATTGCTGTTTTAAAACTTGCTAATCGTCACAGCTGTCCTATTAATGTAGACTCCAAGAGGAAGAAAATCGCCTGTGACTGTAGCAAGTGCCCTTTAACTCAAGTGAACTACGATGGCTTCGCAAGACACAGCTGCGCCATATGATGCAACTGGATACAGCTATGGAAAAGAAAACGCTTTCCAGTCGGTCCGAGTTCTGCCTCCAATTTTAGTCACAAGGAAGGGCTTTAATGCCTCACACCTCTGAGGAAGGTATCCACATCTACTAGCGTTTCGTTTGGAGCCCTGGCTCAGCAGGTTGGCGGTCGCCCCTTGATCCCGGAATCCCAGCATGCCTTGCCATCGGTGTTTGGGGTCGCAAGCCAGGCTTTGGTCCCTGCTGACATATGTGCTAGACAAGACCTTTTCTAAAGCACCGTCACTAATTTAAAGACCTAAATACCATTAACTAACACTGGAGACCGTATAACCATAATCTTTTTACGTTCTTAAGTGCTTCTGTTTTCGCAGTCTTAAAGGGCAAAGGCAACACAAGGCAAATGTTAATGTATTACATCAGTGGTCGTACTTTACTTCTTATGACTGTCTATTAAATGCATTTTAGTAAGCGCATTTATCAAAATGTCACGAGTAACACAGTCCCCGTAATCTTCAATAATGTTGACATGATTCATGGTAATGGTGCTGTCTTCCAATCCAATTATTTTAGTGATTACTAGCACACGCTTGGCTCACCACATACACTTCCTTAAGTTATCAGGACACTAATTGGTTAACAAGATATTGCATTTTGCAGTCTTCTCCTTGGTCCTTGGGGATTTCTCACCATGCCATCTGCTCAGAGCTAATAGGAGATATAACGTTTCTGTATCTCAGCAGCACACGGGCATACGTTAACATTACAGATCCGAGATGTTTCGAGTCAAATGGAGTAAAGTCTGGTGCCTGAGTTTTTTTTGTTTTTTTTTTAATCAGAGCAAGAACCCACATGTTTTATGTACTTTGAGAGCTGTCCAGTGAAGAATCAATCTAGTGGAAACATTATTATAGCAATGTCAAACCACTAGGCCTTGTTTCATAATCTACGGGAGTATTAAATGTCTCCATAAAACACATCACATATCCTAAGCAGCATGATGTTTACAGCTTTTAGTGAGGTCTCAGGGCCTCATAAATTACACTGAAAAGAACATCCTGAAATGAACAGGGTAAATGATTGCACTTAGTCAACTAGTCCGTTTATTCATGGTTTAAATCTCAGCTAAGCTCTGTCCTTGGTTAAGAGGAATCAAGATAACTTGCCATGATCAGAAACTACTTAAAATGACCTTGCCATTTATGGATGTTCAGGTTATAACAGGGCTCTTGTGTGCAACTTGAAATCTGTGCCAATACTGACTGCAGAGATTACGACCATTTCAGGTAATTGGGTTTATGTGATATTTTACGCCAATATGACAGCTTGTGTGGATTCCTTTACTCTCAGAAACAAAGGGAGTTTTTTTTTCTTAACATATATTAAAATTCCATGGTGAGAATTTAACAGAAAACTCGTTAATAAAAATATTAGTACGTTCACATATTATTGTAATACAATGCACGTTACATAGTGTGAAATCCAAAATAGTCTGTCCTTGGGAAATAAACAGGGGGTGTGTTGTGTAGTTTTACAGCATTATTAGACACGTGCGTGTGTGTGTGTGTGTGTGTGTGTGTGTGGATTTATTTGATTTTAGATTCAAATAAACCAAGTCATGACCTACATGTCTGAGATGAATGAGTAAAACATGAGGCATTAGATTTAGATTATACACTGCTTCCTTTTGAACCCCCAACAGTGCAAGGTGATGTTAATTGTGTAATAGATATGTGGCTTTTTGCTTTTGTGTGTGTTTATAACATGTTATTACCAAACATCAAGTCAAAACATCTCATTCCACACATATACAAATATTATATATATATATATATATATATATATATATATATATATATATATATATATATATATATGTGTGTGTGTGTGTGTGTGTGTGTGTGTGTGCGCGGGTGTGTGTGTGTATGTATGTATGTATGTATATATATATCTGTGTGTGTGTGTGTGTGTGTGTATGTGTGTGTGTATGTATATATGTGTGTGTGTGTGTGCACGTGCAACATCATACTGTGAGGTAAAAACAAAGAAATGGTATTAAATACAAATGTAGGTTGACAGTCTATAGGTTCTCCTTATTATTATTATTATTCTAATGAATTATTATGAAATGTTGACAGGACAGGAGAGTCTGAATGGGTTAGTAGTTATCCAGCGATTTCAGCACTTTGAACTGTCAACTAAACTGTGAAGTAGATTTTCAGGTCTGATGTTAGCTCAGAAACCTCTTTTCTCTCTCTCTCTCTTTCTCTCTCTCTTCTTTTCTTTCAGCATTATACTCCTTTAGTTTCAACATTACTCGAAAACCGAACTTGACTGTGTCGATATTAAAATGTTTACTTTATGAGACTTGACTGAAGCCATTTTGATGTTTACTTACCCGAGTCACAGACAGAACACTACAAAGAGAGACATGACGTTCCGGCTGGTCTTCTCCTCCGCGTTATAATCCACAAACACAACAAATCCCAACAAAGTGTCTTTATTCTCAATCCTTCAGGGTGTGTGTGTGTGTGTATGTGTGTGTGTGTGTGTGTGTGGCTCTAGCTAGCCCACGTAACCAGCACGAGTGGAGAAAGAAAGTTGGTGCGGTGTGAAGGACAAAAGAAGCCGCTCAGAAGTCGAAGTGTTTCCGCAGAGCTACGAGACCGTTAAACGACTTTTCCCCCTTCGGTTATTCCTCGGATTTACGAGGACATTGTGGCCGGAAAATGGCGTTTATCACCACGTCCATCGTGAATAAAGCTCGTATCCATTTAATAATAAAAATTAAAATATAAAAAAAATTCAAACAAATCCCTGGAGAGGCGGAGACTCGGGTCTCTCCCAGCTGGCTCACAAGTGAAACAGATTAAATCCGGGTCCGCTGAAGAAGAAGAAGAAGAAGATGCAGCGCGTGAGGCCGCCCTTCTTTTACGCGAGTGCGCGCGTGCGCGTGCGTCCAACGCTCAAGGAAGCGCTTTTTCCCGCCCGCCGAAGCGCGTCTCCGCCAGGCAGGTAGGCTGCACGCGGGCGAAAACGATCTGTCGGTGAAAGACGAGTGCTGTTCTGCACTTCCGTCTCGATCTCCACCCTCAGTAGTGCTCTTCCCTCCCTCCCTCTTTCACTCCCTCCCTCTTTCTCTCTGTCCCTCCGCCCAGCAGGGTGCAGGCAGCGCACGACACCGACCAGCACAGCAGACACCTGCTCCGAGTCATCCCTCTCTCATAACACACACACACACACACACACACACAGCTAATTAATGCTATGTCTACACCTGAATCCAACCCTAACCCTAAACCCCAAACCAAAAGGAAGCCATTTTCCTTGTGAGGACCGGCCACATGGTCAAACCTGTCAGATATTCCTATTCTTGTAGGGACATTTGGTCCCCACCGATATATAAAAACATGGTCTCACACACATACACAGACAGGTCTGTAGACTGAGTGTGTCCTCTTTAATTAGAGGGAGGTGATGGCCTGAGGGAGTGTGCACAGGCTGGGTATGGTGATGAGGATGTTCTGGTTCACACAGTAAAGAGACCTCTCAGTCAAGTGCCACAGCGTCACACTATAATTAATAGCGGTGTGCTGATCTGGCAGCGAGAAAGGTAACGTGTTTATGTCCACTGCCAAGGCATTCAAGCATGCTGTGTAGCCTACATAAACCCTTACAGTATATATAACTCCTATATATCCTAACTACTTAGTCATATAGCCTGCACATGCAGCCACTGCTCTTTCTTCTCACTGCAGTATGGCAGCTTGTGATGGTAAAAAGTGCATTTCAGAAATATACAAGGTTGAAGTTATCCCCAAATTTTTACATTTCTATTGGACTTGTAACCTTGAAGACGTGAGACCCCTCGTTTATGCAGAACCGATGAAGCGCCTCAGATTAGTGGCCAAATCTCTTCAAGGACAGGCCACAAGTTCTGGACTTCTTCCTACTAGACTTTGCATATAAAAAAACATAAAGTAGGCCATGATCACACATTATCCCCCTCCCCGATTCTCCACAGGGAAACGAGCCTGTGGTCAAATAACATCTAACCAAAAAAAGGCCGTAGGTGAAGATTAAAGGCAAGCTGCATGCGCAGCAGTTTGCCCACGGCTTCTTGTCCCTGACGGCACCCCTCTTCAGAGCAGAAGAGAGATGGCGGAGGACTTCAAAGCCCTCAGGCTGTCCAGGCCAGCAGGGAGGTCCCTTTCTCTCTCTCTGTCAGGCCCTGTGGGGGTGTCTAATTGCATCTCACCAAGGCCCTGAACAGAGCGAGGCCTTGTTGGAGGCGCCGTGGTCTCTCCTGCTGAGATGGGGGCTGTTATTCGCGACTCCTCAGCGGGACGCAGAGCTTCGGCGAGTCGGCAGGCCTGAGGAAAAATGGCCTCCACTTCCTTCGGCTGATGGCGCACACCGGGAGGCTGATCAAGAAGGGAGGGGAAAAAAGGATAGAGAACGGCAGGCGGCTGCCATTTCCTTCCATCACCAAAGAAAATGGTTCCAATTTTATTTGCCGGAGGCTTGACTGATGGTGTAGTTGATTTGCTGTTCAGCTTTTAGAGTGGGGAAGATCAGAGTGACAACAGGGGATTTGAAACCATTTCGGTCCAACATCATCAGACCTGAGAGTTTAATCATAAGTATCAAATGAGAACAGTACATGAACATGCGTAAAATCTTTATTTTGTGTGCTGCTATTGGCATGACAGGGTTTATATCTTATCAAAACTTATGAATAATACCTTGGTTGTGGTCGTTCGAAAGCTGTTGTTTGTAAAAGGACTATACACATCCATCTATCTAACAATAGAAATATTCTGATAGAGAGTACGCATTTACTCCTACCATGGCAAGTGCATATAGAAGTGTTTATTTGTCAGTACACCACATTCTGGTACACAGGGGTGTTATAATGTGTCTTTCTGCATGTGATGTGGAGAATAAGTGGACAAATGTTCATCAGACAGATTCTGTGCTGGCGAGTGCTTGTGTAAGAACACTTGAAAATGAACGTTAAAGTCAGTAAATAATTAAAAGCAAAATGTTTTAATCAGTTGTTGGCGTCGGTTGGTGATTGTATGCCAAAGACATGCCAATGAGTCCTGTGTGAATAAATCCAACTTTGTATTTGGCAACTAAAACAATGTATGTCATGTACGTTAGTGTTGCATTCTAACGCTGGTCTGGTCAGAAACTCATAAAGCTCCGTGACTTTTAATTCCTCATAACTGTATGCTAAGCAGAGAAGATGCTTAATTGGTCTACAAACCAGCTAGCATATATATATATATATATATATATATATATAGATAGATAGATAGATAGATACTAGCTGTTAGACCTTTAATAAGTTTAAGTTTATTCATCACACACTCAGGCTTAAGGAGCAAACTTTCCAATAGCCTTATTTCTTCAGCATTTGTTTTAATACCTCCAGGAAACAATTGCATGTCTCAAAACTGTCAGTTTCTAATAAATGTGTAATTATTCTCAAAGGCTGCAAACCTGAGGCACACATAATCACGGAAATTGAGCTGCAGAGAGAGTGCGCAAGTCTCTTGATGAGCCGAGTGCCCATTTGCATGAATCCTTTCTAAATCATGTTTTTATGATAATGAACCAGAATGGTCTCATAACAATGTCGCATGCAGTTTAGTACGCCCTCAAACTCAGCAAAAAAAAAAAAAAAACACAACTTACTCATCTCTATGAAAAAATATGAGGCAAATCTTATAGACCTGCCTCAAAGGCAAAGTCATTAGTGCAGCTTGGCCTGATTGTTTTCACCGATTTTCTGTCTGGAGGAGGAGTAAACTGATGTCGTAGCCTTCAGCTTGAGCCTGGCTATTAATTTCAGCATGCAAGTCTGGCATGATAGCCCAAAGAGAGGGAGAGCTGATTAAAGCAGATAACTGTTAATGGACATAGTGGCCCTCTGGAGTAGCACATGTCCTCCATAAATGCTCGGCTGTAATGGCCTGTGACTCTTATTGACTATTATTAATGGCCAGTCAGCCTCAATAAGAAGTATATCAGCCCTGTGTATTGTAAGGCGTGGGCTAAACTCGGGTCAAGATTCAAACGACCTGCCTTTCTAGCCTCCTACAAATGAAAATTCTTGCCCCAATCCATCATCAGGAGTGAATGTATGCTAAGACCCTGGTCAGCAAAGGTTCTTTTATGCATTATAAATGACTGCAGAGCATCACTGCCCTACAGAAAATGGCACTGCCAAGTGATTATCAACGCCAGCCTAAGTAAATCAAAGGAATTTGGACTTCTTTGAGAACCATAGCGAAACGCCAGTCCTCTTGGATTTCAAAGCCCATCTAACGCCTGAAAAGGCTTCCCATATGCCCTTTGGTTTGGATGATACAATGTTGCGTCTGCTCCGCTCGGGATAAATTAAGCATGTGAAAGTTTTAGTGAAATCCCCATTTTCCAGTTAATCAAATCTCACCTAATCAAATTAGGAGCCATAATTCCCAAGGATGCGTGGCACAAAAGTGCATTATTCCTGCCTTGGGAGCTGAAAGGGGAAAATCAGCGTGATGCCATTCCCCTCTGCTTCAGTGGCCCTGAATTGAATCGCTCTTCCGACTGACCCGGGACTAAGAGGCAGGGTCAGGGTAAACTTTGGCAGTGTTTAGGTTCCCAGCTCATTAAAGAGCTGCCTCAGTGGCCTCCTCCCGAGACCGCTCAGCCGTTCATTAATGAGCCACTTGTGTAATTTTCCCTGGACATCTGTGAAGAACAGGCTCTCTTCCAATGCCACACACACAAAAAAGCACCTCTCACAAAGGAGCGTATTTTTCCTGCCTGCCAAGCTGATGAACGACATTAACAAGATTATTCATGATGAAATGTTTTATTTATTTTTTTTAAACAAACTGAATGTTCTCATCAACGCATACGTTCCTTGGGGCATAATGATAAAATAATAATAATAATTCAATCATTTGCTAGGTGCACCTTTGGCAAGTGAAATATTTCTGACTTTTGTGAAGACCTCACCCCGTTGCTGTTGCCATCAGTTGGAGATGACAAGTGCAATTGTATATTCAGTGTTGAATTTGCTAACTTCCTGGCAATTTGACATGTTGCAGCAGGCGTATGTGACAATCTGATGGCACATGCAGTATGAACATAAATGTACTACCATCATGTTTTACTGGCTGCGCTGCACAACACCCTTCTTCTTGGAGGTTACACATGTGACAGCTAATGAATATGGCTCTTTAGATGTCCTGAATTGCTCCTTTCCATTCATTACCCCCAGTGTTAACAGCCCTTTATGCTGATTCTTAACACCTATTGCATAGTCTCTCAAGGTCACTCTGCTGGCTTGGAAAGATGAAGAAGGGGGGGGGGGGGGAAACCTGAGAGGCATCCCTATTCATTTGTCACATTTGCATGCATGCCTCTATACTCCATCAGACAAAGAGCATGGTAGCTTAGTCATTGCCCCCTACCAATTACAAATGAGCCCATTAAGCTGTCTGCATCGGGCCCGGCCTCTTCATGGTAATGGCTTGTGAGATTTCCATCATAATCACGCAGCTCCCATTGCAGTCATGAGTGCAGATAGAAGAGGAGAGACAGCAAAGAGGTGAAATTCTTCAGCTTTTTTCCCCCTCAGATAGTAAGGTTTCAGAATAACACAATAGAGAAGGTAGATAGGGAAAGATACAGAATATGAGCTGAGAAGAGAGGCAGACCCAGAATAAATCTATCAACCATGTCATATTTTCATGTCATTTTGGTTGGAAGGTATATGTTCACCTTTCCTTTGCAGCTAAACCTTGGTTGCAACCCACACACACACACACACACACACACACACACACACACATACACACAAACTCCAGTCTTTGCTTGATCATCAATCAGTGGGAAGCTGTAAACTGCAGATTGAGCAACTGTTGCTGCAGGCTGTGATAAAGCTTTTTAGTTAACCCTCACCTTTGCATCCCAAGCTTTTCAATCTGGGATACCATGTACCCTTGCTCTTTGGCATATAGAGGTGGCCCACCCTTCCTTTTCCACCACTGGAGTTAAAGTGCTATGGCTTGATCTCTCCATATTTCACATCCCAGCACACTCCCCTGCTAGTAGCCCTATATGCTGAAAATGATTGCAGCATTCCACCTTGAGGACATCTAGACCAGTGCTAATGCAGTGCACCAGCCCAGGGAGAGCATGAAGAAAGATGATGGGACTTGGGAGGTATTAATCACCAGGACAGTGAGAGGCGCAGCCTCAAGCCACTGAGGTCTCCGGATAAGCTTGTGAAATTGCTCTGCTCTCCGCAGGGTCCTTATGTCTCGCTGCTTTATGGCAGCTGAGTCCCTGAGGAGGCCACGGCGATGTGCTAGCCTCTAAACCCTTGCCGTCAAAAATGATCTATGACCGTCATTAACAGAAAATATCACTTCAGTCGCCCCATGATCTTGCCTCGCTAAGGGTCATATTATCAGCCAAGAACAAATTACGGTCCAAGTACATTCAAATAGCCCTAGAAAAAAAACAAAAATCATGCAAATGGTGATATGTCATCTGTGACAATGGCCTCTGGTGTACTGTCAGTGAAAACACAGGGGAGAAATCATGAACCGACAGAGTGGGAAAGCTCTTTCTTACCCTCTGTCAGTTGGTAGCACACATAGTCTGTGAACTGAAGCCTGTCACACACACACACACACATACACACACACACAAAATGGATTTGATCAGATAGGAGTAGACATCACCATATATCACTGTACATCTCAGCAGGTTTACCATCTTGATCTTGAAGGTGTTCCAAGTTTTGGCCTGGTAAGGTTTAGGTAAGGTTAATACATGAGAAATGATAAACTTCAACCAGTTCTTATGAATGACCTTGAACTTATAAATTCATCCTCTTTCTGTTCAATGAATTATGCAAACTTCAGTGCTATATTTAATGCACCGCAATGATAAAGCCTACAAGTACAAAAACCTGTGCATCCATTTTAGCATGCCATTTATGGTAATAACAGGCTGATATATGTGAAATAACAAAAACTCCTTTGGAAATTAGTTCTGCGTTTCGCCTGTGGATTTTGGGGTAGGTGGGTGGATGGGGGGAATAAAAGAGCTTGTGAGTCCTCCCGCCCAATATCAATTTCAAGGTCCATTTACCCCCACCTTCCCCAATGCCCGGCATGGTGAGCAGACGGAGGCGCCCTGACTGTGCGCATATGACAGAGGGCTGGGAGTCTGCCAGTGCTAGTAATGACAGCCACGGTGGAGTGGGTGCGTTTGCCGTGGCAGTGCCGTGCCAGCTCTATAATTGACAGCAGCGCCAATTCGCACAGCTCCCTAATTCGCACAGCACTGACTCTGCCGCTCAGCTCAGCAGGGGCAGCCCATCCAATTTACAGCTCTGTCCAGGAGCCGTCTCCAGCCTGGCCGAGACACACCGCCGGAGCCTAATGATGAGCCTCTCCAGCAGCTCATACATTATGGAGACAGATCGGGACGTGGCCACCAACGCCCTCTGCCATTCCGACTGGAAAGAAGCAGAGCAGCTTGGGATGCCAATATGGAGCAGCTATCTGTAACGCGGAACTGTAACTCTCCTTGTCAGCATGTGGAGTGGTAATTTTCGCTGAAAACCTGGGCAAGAACTCTCAGTGTGTAGCATAGAAAAGATAGTCAACTTGGCACTAGCCTCATTTCTTTTTTAGTTGGAGCCTATAAAGATGCCAAAAACTGTCTCGGCCAAAATACTTTTTCCATCAAACTGTGAAGGAAGAAGCTGCATAATCAGGAATGCATTAGAAATGCTGTCAATATGTGTGTTGGCTTACGCCTTGATTGCTAGCCTGGAGCTTCTCGCCGAAGAGGCTCTTTGCCTGGTGAGATTGCACCTCTCTATGCTCTGCTCCTGCATGCTTATGAGAGAGAACAGAGCAGAGCTGGCCCACCACTGAGGACACCTTGGCACACAGTCGCGGCGAAACAAATTGTGTTCTGTGATAGCTCTGTGGGAGGCTTGGCGTTGCCAACGTCCTTGGGATGCTTACCATCTGTCAGCGCTATAGTTGCACTCAGACATGTTGCGTTGAAGAAGACTCTCAGCACTCAGCAACAGCATAGCACAAAACTCTGGGCCTGCATATGGAGCTACTCTGAGGGATGTCTTCTCAAAAAAAAACTGAGGAAGGGGTGGTTTCAGTAAGAAACTACTTACGAATTGTTTTTCCCCTCAAGCTTCCTTCTTTCAACTTTATTTTCTTAACGACGGACATAACTGTGTCCTGTGACAGCCATGATTATCTGTGTTTAAAGGATTACTATACTGTATCCGTGGTGTAGACTAAACCATTTGTATCTTTGATAGCAGAGACAAGGTTCCAGAGGACCTCCAATATATTTTATTGATGTAAAGTTCAGTTCCATCAATTTTCTCTTCCAATTTGAGATTAGTTGTTATTCTAATGATCTATAAACATCAGACTGAAGCTCAAAACAAAGAATCCAGTCCAGGCTTTTTGATGCTTCACCCCACGGACCCTGAATAGTCAGTTCCATTACTCCATCCACTCTGATGGGGCTGACATCCAGCACTGCACGTCGCTGCAGAGAATAAAAACACTGACATTTACATAATTGTAAATCTCTTAGTTTTCCATCTAACCATAGTGGCAATGTCTGTCTATTGTTGCTTTGACAAGCTCTGAATGAGGAATAAAGAAATGTGTACTTTCCCCTTGGGACAACACTAAATGTATCTCTCTCCCTCAATTACTGGAATCAGTTCCTGAATGGGAAGATAGCTACATTTGTGTTGGTCACTTCGCTAAAGCCGCTGATCATTCTCAATGCTCTTGTCGACTGTGATGGTCAGATGGTCCCGTAGGACCTTACTTACAATCATTTTGATGATCCTGTGTTGTGAAAAGCAATTAACCCTGCTCTCACTGTCCCACTGTCCATCGGAGACCAGTAGTTCAGCAGAGGCCAAGACAAGAAGCCCTGAAGGGTAATCCATTAGCTCTGAGGCAGATGGCAAGAGTTTCTTCTACTCACTGAAGTGGAAACAAAGGGTTTATGAACTCACCAAGTGAGCAAGTGATGAGGTCAACTCAAAACATTAGGGTATCAGCATATGGGAAAAACAGAATATATACTTAGACAGGCAGATGTTGGCATGGCTTTATGCACTCAGAAGCATTGTGATACTGGAGTAACATCATAATAGAAGGCCTAACCATAAAAACCAACTTACAAATCGTTTTTTCTTCTGACGACAGTGGGATTTCATAAGAGCAGTGCACATCCTTCATGAGGAATGGCCCATAACAAGCTATTATCTCCTTCTCCTCTTGCTTTCACCAACAACCAGAATGGAATATTACAAATGGCTTGTGACAGGTGAGATTCGCCACGGTGTTTACCACACTGAATATGTCAGCCTTTAACACAGTCTCTTGGCTTCCCTCATAGCAATGACAGCTTACTTGACATTTACGCACTCCGATTCCCGTCGGCTAATAGCTACGCCTCATCTCCCCAGGGTTCGGCAAGCAGGCCAACCGATAACAAACCTGTCAGGACAGCTTCAGCAGGAAGATAAATTCTACGCCACGTGAGAAATTAGCCGTTCGACAGGAGAATATGGAGTATGACACGAGCGGCATGCTAGCTCGGTGACAGATGATTTTTTTTTTCACAGGGTGCGCTAAATGGAAGGCGCCACGGCAGCTGATTAGGTCCTTATCAGGGGTGCTTTGGCGCGAGCGTCTTTTTTCTCCCATTTCACATCTCTCCAAGGAGTCGACATCAAAGGAGATCACTGAGGTTGCTCTGGTTAGCCTGTCAGCTGTATTTGAAGGAACGTGGTGGGAGGATAGAAGCGGAGGAGGGAAATGTCTAAGATAACACTGATGCTCAAGCTGTTCAGAGATGAGACAGGACAAATTAGGCCCACACAAGCTGTGTCACAGGCGACTAAAAAACATTCAGTCCAATTACAGAAAAGCAGCAGACCGTTTGATTGTCAGATTTATACAAAATAAGGACTTGATTACTCGACATTTCTAAACATCTTAATGTCACATCCACTTTTTTAGGATCTTATTCAGTTAAAATTGCAATAAATAATCTGATACACTTAACTATTCTGATTCCAGAAACAGAAACTGGATTTGAACTTGACGTTTGAAGGTAGAAGATTGAAATGAATCGGTGGATGTTGTCCTGACAGATGAACCCGTTCATACTAACTGCTTATTATGTAAGGAATAAAACATGAAGTGGTGTACTGTTATAGGAAACTACTCAACAGGGCCGTGGTGTGATGCGGCCCGGTGTGAAGCGCTGACACCGGAGACTCCTTCTATAAATTCATCATATCAAACAGTTACAAATTTTTCTTTTGTTAAAGAACAATACATGTTTAAATTCATTTATTATGATACTTTGATTATGTGGCGTACATGCCATACGTCCCTGTGAATGAGCTGTTACTACATAAATTACAACATACTAGAATGAGAGCATTAATATAAACCTGTGATTTACCTCACAGTAAGCACTATAGTCAGAGCTGCTGTTATAGAAAATGAATCAACATCTGACCAATCACATTTGTGAAATCAGCTGTGCTGAGGTTTAATAGTGTTTATTCATATTTTATCTTGTTTAAAAGCAAGGTAAGTTGCTATTTATAGCCTTGTAATTCTTACAGAGACATTTCCTAAAAGTACCTGTAATCTGTGTGTGTAAATTTCTGTTTTAATCAGGTAATTTGATTACACATATTCAGTTACTGCCCAATCCTAATGCAGACAACAATTTTACTGTTATTAGTTATAATACAAGTATATTGCCAAATTATAACTAAGAGCTTAACGGAGGTATCAAAAATACAACAGGACTTTATTACAAGTAAACTCACAAATACACACTTAAATCAATAACCTTAATGTATTCTTCACCATGCTCCTCATGGGTTCTATGTATAACCCTACAATGGATGTTTTGCTTTTTGCAAAACCAGTTTAGAAAGCAAGAATCCTTAACTGTATGAAGAACCCCTGATAAATCCTCTTTTCAATGAGTTTTTAGGCTGAAAGTATTTTTTTTTCTGGATAAATTTTACTTCAGTTTCTGGGAAAAAAAAAGAAAGAAAAAACCCCCAACTGTTTAGTATGGACAATGAGAAACTGTGTCTGGGGTCAACACTTCTCTCGTGCTCAATTCAAGTCCAGATGGTGCTCATTAAAATATGACACATCATCCATTTATTAGCTGAGTACCATTCAAACGAAACAAGCACATCAGAGTATTAAAAAAATGGTTCCATAGCCTATATGATCATCTGTGTTATGAGCTTGAGACTAATGAACAGTAATCATACTTACAGGCTTACTCATTATAGCCATAATGTTCACCTACCAGTCCTGTCTATTTTGCTTTTTCAGACTTGGCATTGTGTATTAATGATGAGCAGCCTCGTCACAATGCAAATTATACATGATCTGTTTTGATTAATTATGCATTATTATTACCTGTTAATTGGCATAAAAATTTAATTACCAGGCCCTTATCCAGTGGCTCCTGTTGGCTGAGAGCACTCGGTGTCCATTTACTCATAGATCTTATTTGCTGGGACATAAGTCTGTAATTGGATGAGGCTTTGTGATCAGATGTTCTCCAGGAGAAGCTAATTCCACTCTTTCTGACCTGCTTAATCTGCAAAACTGAGCCCAGTTCAAGCTGGGTTAATGGGGTCCTCTGCCCACCCACCGCTCGTGGGCCACCAAACAGCTGGCACATGGTATACACACACCCACACACACACACACACACACACACTACAGATACAGACACAGTGCGAACTAGCTTACAAATGACACCGATGCATATTACAAACCTCCAAACCTGACCAATTGATAACCCAATTAAGGCTTGTGTACTCAACCACAAGTGAATATGAGAGACATTTTCAAAGGTTCTGCTGATGCAAAAGAATATCAGATAACGCTGCTCCTGATAAAAATCGTTACTCTGACTGTAATCGTTCCAATTTACCGGAAGGTTGTTTTCCCCCTATCCCTCTGGAAATAGCTAATAAAATATGATCTGTCAACATCACCATTGCAGTTCCTTTTCAATGCCAGTTAATGAATTTCAGCTCTTATTTATTTATTTTTTTTAAACTGACTACTTAAACAACTTACCTCAACCCAGTATGATTAATACATTTTTAGTATATTCTACTCCATCTACCTGAATTCAGTCTGACATGTAGCTACATTATGGAGCATGATGAAGTATGAAGCTGAGGTGTATGCACTTTCCTACCTCTTCAACAGGATGCTGATGCCTTCCTGCCACACACAGATTGATGTTTCGAAAACACTGCAGCATTCTTTAAGTATTCAGAGCTCTGCTCAAGCTGTATGTAAAAGGAAAACTCCACCCTGAAACACATTAAATATGTTTATATTCAAATATGCAGTGATTCTGGTGCTAATTTGTTAGTTGGTGCTGTGTTTATGTCATTGCTGTGAGAAGTTAATGGTTGTGTGTCGCTCTGCTGTCACAGGTGGACATTGCTTGGGTAGTTACAATTGGTTTTAATGAGAATACATAAGGGATAAATGTAAGGATTTGCTGTTATCTCCAAAAACCGAAATTGATGTTCAGTGTCATATAAAGGAGAAATCCAACACAGAAATTAATAAAAAAAGGAAATTTCCAGAATACAATGCAGTTACAATACAATGTAGCTATACAACACAGGAGTTAGGGCAGATACTCGACTTGACTGATCTATGAGCTGACAACCACCAGGGTTGGACTGGCAACAAAAAGCAACCTGGGAATTTGCCCGGCCACAATTTGATACACCAAATTCAAACTGACACATGTTTCTCTATCAACAAATCATTAATAATATATATATATATATTTTAAATTTGTATTTGTTCATTTGAATTTGTTCATTTGTATTGTTAAGCGAATATGTAAAATGATGAAACTATTTTTTGCTAAAGGTTTTCCTCCCCATGTTTGTGTGAACAGAAAGCAAAAATTCAAAGATGAATTAATGCAATGATCACCTGATACCTAATTTGACTTAATAGCCTGCTTTTAGAATTATTAAATGAAATTAGAATTATCAGAGTTATTAAAAAGACCGGCCTACCAGGAAAATTCCCAAACTTCCCAATGGCCAGTCTGCACCTGATAACCACGATGGACTTAATGATGGTTTTAAAACTGAAGTTGGGGCTTGACCTGTTTCAGTAGCATGTACAGTAAGGTTTCTCAAAATTTTGCAGCCAGGGACCCCTTTAACTATGGGGAAAAAGAAATCTACAGACTATTTAGTTTTTAACCTTATTATAGAAATGTGTACAGTAATACTTTGGCTACTAATTGGACTCAGAGCTTTTAAAATGTTCACTCACATAACACATTTTTGTTTCATTAAATTTGTCATTACAGGGTGTCCCAAAAGTCTTCATATAGCCTATAGGGGACTACGTATCACAGCTTTCTGATCCAGCCATGAGAATGATTTCAATACGTTCTTCTTTTGTCAAAGGCGTTCTTAAAGCCTATCTGAAAAAATATATATAATATAAACCAAACATGAATAATTTGGGAAGACATTCTGCTAAAATGTGTTTGTTTCCGCGATGTATGGAGACTTTTCAGACACCCTGTAGATTCAAATGGACATTATTTATAGTTCTACATGTTTTCAAGTTACTAGGATTTGGAGGAAACCGATTCAATTCAAGTCACCAGTCAAACAGACTAATACTGATCAGAATTCAATAATAAATATAACCTAATAACTTCGATGATGTGATTTGAAGATGGTAAGAATATAAAGAAAGCATCGACCCGGGTTTCTGTGCGTCCCTGAACAGCAGTTTGAAAACCATATGACTAAAGCACTAAAGCGCTGCTGCAGCGGTCACTTCAGGTAGAGGTTAAGCAAAAGCTATATACCACTGACAGCACTATATAGGAAACTGTTTACTGAAGTGAAAATAGACCTGTGTGTCGATGAAAAAGGTTTAACTAAAGAAAAATAAAAGTTAGATCAATCAGATTTAATCCGATCTCGCATTGATTATGAAATTGAAGTTGTTCAGCGTGTTTTTTTTTCTTTTCGTTTTAAGGATAGAACTCAAACATGGAGATAAGATTGAGAATAAATCCTATTTCTAAAGGTTCATGTCTCTCTCTTTTTTAGCCTGCATCAAGAATCGACCTGAAATCAATTCAGTCTTGAAAGTAGGCCATTTTCTTTCAGGGAAATGCCCGTCGACTTTCAGGACAAGCCACTGAAACCAGACGTGATTAAAAACATTGTCTAATCCTCTCCCGTAAACAGCCGTGACTGTTGAGTCCACATCTCCCCCACTGCGAACAAAATTTGTAGGCGATTCATTAAATTCCCGCGCCTCTACTTTGCGGCCATTTTGTCCTAATCTATCAGCTCAAAGCACATTTCTGCCTGAAGCGTGCCAGGTCACATCCACCCAGAGGCAGCCAAGCTCAATAAAACTCCACTTCCCTCTTCACCCTCGACAGCTATCATCTCCCCTTTTTATTGCCATTCATTTTTTTTCCGCCGGCAACACGATGCCGCCATTATAGGCTGACTGATGTGGGGGAGTCAGAGCAATTTCCTGAGCCACTTAACGCCAGGTCGCGCGGGGGCTTGTAACATGAGAGTGAGAGAGAGAGAGAGAGAGAGAGAGAGAGAGAGAGAGAGAGAGAGAGAGAGAGAGAACGAGAGTGAATGAGAGTGAAAGAGAAAAATAGTGTGTGAGAGAGACTGAGAGAGAGAAAGAGAGAGAAAAATATGAGAGAGATATATAGAGAGGTTGAGAGAGCGAGAAAGAGAGAGAGAGAGTGAGTGTTTGTGTGAGAGAGAGAGAGGAGAGAAAAAGAGAGAGTGCGTGTCTTTGAGAAAGAGAGAGAGCGAGTGTGTGAGAGAGAGAAAGAGTGTGTGTGTGTGTGAGAGAGAGGGAGTGTGTGTGAGAGGGAGAGGAGAGAGTGAGTGTTTGTGTGTGAGAGAGAGAAAGAGAGAGAGAGCACGAGTGTGTGTGTGTGTGTGAGAGGGAGAGGAGAGAGAGGGAGTGTTTGTGAGAGAGAGAAAGAGAGAGAGAGCGAGTGTGTGTGTGTGACAGAGAGAGAGAGAAAGAGAGAGAGAGGGAGTGTGCGTGAGAGGGAGAGGAGAGAGAGAAAGAGAGAGAGAGAGGGAGTGTGAGAGGGAGAGGAGAGAGAGTGTGTGTGAGAGAGAGAAAGAGAGAGAGGGAGTGTGTGTGTGAGAGGGAGAGAGCGCGAGAGAGAGAGACCGCGGCCATTCAGAGGTCGCTTATGCACGATGAATACCGACCCAGATGTTAAGTCAATGGTTTAAGGGTGAAGAATAAGCTTTCCCCCTCTTCCTCTTCCTCTCCAGATAATCAGGAAAAGAGAGCGGGTTACATTTCATAGGGCAGCAAAATGTTTCTTTAGAAGTGAAGGGTTCGGCTGAGATAAATTAGTCCCTCAATCAGATACATTCATAACAGACTGATAAAGATGCTGAATAGACTACAGGCTATGGACTGCAGGGAGCCAGATGCTTCTGTGCGACATAATCCATTAGCGTCACATTTTCTTCTTTTTTTCCCCCTCAACGTTAAATTACTAGACATATCCCTGTAGCAGAGTAGCATTACGTGCAGATAATGATTTTGTTATCCCTGCGGTCCGGGAGGCCCTCCCTTCTCCACTAACTACAAATGTCAGCCCAGACAGGCAATTATAGGAGTCGGATTACTCCTTCTCCTCTATCAGTCCATTCTCCAAGCCGTCGGCACGGCGAGAAGCCAAAGGTAATATTCCCCTGGGGTCGGAGCCAAGGCCATGAACCCGCCTATTAAAGGCCTAACGAGTTTCTGTGCGAACAGCGGGCCGGAGGTTTGAGTGACATGCGGTCGATGGGCTGCTCTCTCTCGGGTCTGCTCAGCTGTCAGAGGGCTGATGTCTGAAAATGCTGCTCTCAACTAGCCGAGTAACCAAAAACACACTGACAATATTCAGAGAATTAGGAATTAGCCTATATAATCAATAAGAAAATAAATGCGTTATTTCTCTCATCGTTACGCACACGCGCCTGGTTTGATTTCTAAGGCACGTTCAATTTATTTTATTATTATTATTTTTAAAACGAAGACTTTTTTTCAACAGAAGGTTACTGGTAAATAAAATAGAAATGTAAAGCATGCACAAGAGCGCCATCTGCTGTCACCAACCACTGCTAGATATAGTCCAGTGGTCACCAACCCCTCTTCCTTGAGATCTACTTGACCTTCCTGCAGGTTTCATCTCCAACCAAAATCGAACACCTGTTTTAGTTGATCAAGAACTTCTTAAAGCGATGATCAGATGGTCATGTGGGCACGATTATGGTTGGAGCTCAGGTCTTCAGGAACAGGATTGCTGACCACTGATATAGCCTAGTGCATTACTAAGTGCAGAGATTCCCAACCCCGGGTCCGGGAATACACCCTCTCCGACACATAAATGTTTTTCATTCTCTAACACAGCTCATGAAATTAATAAGATAATTAACAGTTGAAGTGGGTGTGTTAGAGCAGGAAACACTAAAGGCATATACTCTTGCGAAGTGATAGCTCAGAGATTAACCTTCTGATCAGAAGGTTGCGAGTTCAAATCCTAGTATTGCCACACTGCCACTGTTGGGCCCTTAACCCTCATCTGCTCAGTTGTATAAATGAGATAATTGTAAGTCGCTCTGGATAAGGGCATCTGCTAAATGCTGTACTGTATTGTACTCTAGGACCAGGGCTGGAAACCTGTGACGTAAGGGGTAGAAATGTGTAATTCAGACCATGGTATTTTCATTTTAGAAAGTTATTTGTGTAGCATAGCATTTAAAGGTTGAGGTCAGTGATTTTAATGTTGATGTTTAATGTAACCTTTCATACTTGGCGAAGTTTTCATTATACTTGGAGGAAAAACTCAAATATTAAAAATGTATGTCAAATAGTCCTAATACAATATTACTGGGAGTGGCAAGAGGCATTTGTATATCTTCCCCCATGCTTACACTAAGTGAAAGAAAAAAAAAGAAGAAAAAAAAAGAAACAAAAAAGTCTATCCATAGTCTTGTGAACTTTTCCGAACTCTTCCATAAGCTGTTTGTTCAAACCGTGACGAGGACTCACAATGATTGAAAAGAACAGACAAATCAAGGATCGTGTCAAATTATCAACGATCCAATGCAGCTAACTCAAAAGCCCACGTACAGAGAAAAGGTCTAGGTAGTCTGTGATGTCCCAGCCCCTGTTAACAGGGGCACAAAGTTGAAAGCACACAATTGTACAAACTGTCATTGTGTGCTGTAGCATTATTTCCCTTTAATGGAATTAAGCGGCTGAGCCCAGACATGTTCCAGTGCGACATTGCCTCTGTGCATGATGAAGACATGGCGTGCCTAGGTTGGAGTGGTAGAACTCAAGTAACCTGCACAGAGCCCTGACCTTAACCCCACTACACCCCAGGCCTCCTCACCCGACATCAGTGTCTGATCTCATTAAAAACCTTGTGGCTAAATGGGAAATTCCCATAGTTACACTCTAAAAACTACTGAAAAGCCTTTCCAGAAGAGTGGAGGATGTTATAGCAGCAAAAGAGGGGACTACAACTGGAATAGGATGTTCAACAAGAACATAGGAATATCATGGTCAAGGGTCCACATATTTTTGGCCATATGGTCAGTGATTAGCTGAAAGTCCACACCTTTTAGCAGGCCTTTATTAGTATGCTGATTTGGATGTAGCTACAGTATTTGACTCTATAATGACAAGGTCTGCAGTATTACATACAGTTGCAATCAGCATTATTCAACCCCCATTACAAATCAGGTTTATTGTCAAAATGTACAGACTTTCAGCTGTTTGCAATAAACAAAATCAATCAAACAAAAGCAACTGAAATAGTTCAACACAATGAATGCTTCAAGTGGTTTCCCCAAATTCAACTGAAAATGCAACTTATAATGACCTCCAGTTTCAAAATTATTCAACCCCCTGAATAGAATACCTCACAACAGCACAAATATGCAAAACAGATGTTCTCTCAAGCACACCCGATGCAACTAATCAAGGGCTTCATTAGCTGCACCAGGTGTGCTTGAGCTGGAACACATGAAATACCTGAACTTGCTCAGGGCAGAAAATACATGAAATACCGGGGGGGGGGGGGCACACAATAGTTTCACTGAGCACAGTATGGGTCGTACTGAACACAAAAGGTTTCCATGCCAGAACTCCCAAGATGTACACCACTACTGACCCGAAAGAACGAGAAAGGTCAGCTCAAAATCATATAAATAAGCCACAGAAGTTTTGGGATTCTGTTCTGTGGAGTGATGAAACAAAACTGGAACTTTTTGGCACGATGGATCAGCAGTATGTCTGGAGGAAGAAGAATGAAGAAAGAACACTGTCCACAGTCAAGCATGGTGGTGGCTCGGTGATGCTCTGGGGCTGCTCTGCATCCTCTGGCACTGGAAAACTGCAGCGTGTGGAAGGTGAAATGGATTCATTGCAGTATCAGGAAATCCTAGTAGAAAACGTCATGCTGTCTGTGAGGAAGCTGAAACTTGGGCGTCATTGGACCTTCCAACAGGACAATTATCCCAAGCTTACCTCAAATTCCACCAAGTCTTGGTTGCAGAAGTCGTCCTGGAAGATTCTACAGGGCCATCACAGTCACCTGACTTGAACCCTATAGAAAATCTCTGGTGGGATTTGAAGGCGGCGCTTGCAGCACTCAAACCCAAGATTATTACTGAACTGGAGGCCATTGCTCATGAGGAATCGGCTAAGACTCCTCAGGAACACTGCCAGAAGCTGGTGTCTGGCTATGCATCTCGTTTGCAGCAGATCATAACAACAAAAGAGTGCTCTACTAAGTACTAAAGATGCTTCCCATGAAGGGGTTGAATAATTTCGAAACTGGAGAAGTCATTATAAGTTGCATTTTCAGTTGAATTTGGGGAAACCACTTGAAGCATTTGTTGTGTTGAACTATTTCAATTGATTTTGTTTGACTTGTTCATTGCAAATAGCTGAAAGTCTGTACATTTTGACAATAAACCTGATTTGCAATGGGGGTGAATTATTTTGATTGCAACTGTAGTTAAACACCAAATTACTACACTCGCTACATAAGCAAGGCACAAACCACAAGGCTTGGTGGGCTTATGCTGGTAGTAACCCACAGAGAGCTATAAAGGGCCATATGCAGTATATCAGTAAAAGGAAATGCATCAAGAGATTCAATGGCTCAGGCATCGTAATGGAGAGCAATAATGGAGCTCCAGGCAAAGTCACATTACTCCAGTAATGGACTCACTGCAGCTCTTTCCATCAGAGAATGAGATAACTCATGATGGCGATAACAGCTGCTTAATAAAAAAAGCTTCAACGCCCAGGACATCATTTTACAGGGGTGTGAATGAGTTAAGTGCAGACTTCCAAACACCGTTATTCATAATTACCCCTGAAGCACTACACACTGTAAAGACTTGTGCAGAACACTGAACAAGAAGGATCCGTTTCCTAGCTTTTACCTCGCAACTATGGCTCGCTAAGTATAATATATGATATGAACAGAATTTATAGGAGGAATACGAAGAAAAATTTCACCTACGTTAGAAATTTTACATTACAACAAAATAAGTCTGATGCTAAAGAACAGGCATTCTGCAACATCTACTCAAAAAGATCTACATAGAATAAAATGATGTCATGAACATCCTATATAAAAAAAAGACGATATAATTTTCATGTTGACGCACTTTATTCCTAAAATTGGCTGCACCATTCATAGCGGCACAAGATTGTATGTACACATTTTATATAGATATTTACACACACAATTCTCTAAATCTGATATAAAATATATAATTTGACAATGTATCTCTTGTTCTCTTATTTGAACACATTAAATCGCTGTACAGGTATTCTGCAACTACAGCCTATACTGCAGTTTCCACCACACAAGGCTAAGAACAAGCTTCAGCATACTTCATTTGTACATCATGGCAATAAAAATTGTCTGTCCACTCTCAGAAAATACTTCTCTAAATGCAACCTACTGCAAATACACTTGTCAGTTCTTGCCTTGCAATTAAGACAATTACATACATATTAGAGCATTTTTAATTTGATAGGAAGGCAACGTGTACCTTCAGATGTTTTATTTATATATTTATATATATATATATATATATATATATATATATATATATATATATATATATATATATATAAAAGATTAAGAAATTACACATTTAAAAACGTACAATAAATAAGATATATGCAGGCATTTCATTTGCAAAAGATCTTACCCAGACCAAAATATCAGGTCAGTAAAAAGAACATTTCAGTAGACTAAGTCCCTTTAGCTCCAGTTGTTTTTGAGATGGACTCTTGGCAATGCTAATGTATCCCTGCACTTCCCAAGTGCCCAGACCGACTGTGTGATGTGTGCTACGGTCTGCGGTAGCAGTTCTGATTTTATAGCACGTTCATGATGAAGTTGTACATCTGGTTAAGCACCACAAAGTGCACAGGGAGACAAGAGCGGCGGTCTTGCGTGGCAGGGTCACAGGTTAGCCAGGAGAGGGCGTTGTACTGCTCCAGGACAAACCTAAACAACAAACAGAAGCAAAACATTTACATCAGCTGCCTAATACACAACTTATCAGGGATGCACAGAGATTCATTAGGAAAATTACAGACATTGTTGTTGGCCACTGGCCAAAAGGTTTTTGATCAAAAAGGAACAATCAAATGCTGTAGCAGCGTCTTCCTAGCGTGGAAAACGGCGTTTCTCATTTGGTAGGACGCACGACACTCGGCCTCTGCTGAAGTGATCATGTTTGTAAACTTTTGGCCCATTCAGGGGAATACCAATGGCTAGATTTACCAAATTCATTTAATAACATGATACTATGAAAATATCATTAATTTGTTCATAGATGAGATTATAATTAGCCTGTGTTACCTCAAGAAAATGTTTGGATTTTCAAGGTGTAGTAGTAAAGTAATTACTCAAGTAATTGTTCAGCAAAGAACCTGGGAACCTTTAGTTGATTTTTATGAACTGTTTTACACATTTATATGGCGCTATGTATATATATATATGTGTGTGTGTGTGTGTGTGTGTGTGTGTGTGTGTGTGTGTATATACATATATACACACACACACACACACACACACACACATATATATCCCATACAAGATCATTACAGTCAGAGTACTGAGTACTTTATAGAAACTTAAAACCACAGAACCTTAAGGATGGGTAAGTCCAGTGTTTTCCGATATTGCTGGGGAGAAATGCGGTAATAAATTTTCACGTCCAGACTGTTAATTGTGCCAAAGACAACACATTTTAGTCTATTCATTTCAGGATGAGTATTCTTAGAGATACTTTCAATTCAATTGGATTTACGAGATAAACAAGTAGATTAATGAGATGATCGGATAATCAGTCTTTAACGTGGTGTTGAATATGACATTAAGCAAATAATTTACCTGAGCACATCTGAGGTGTGGTTGGAGTCGAGAGGGTGGGAGTGTTTACTGTGCAGCAGCTCGTCAGACTGCACCGAGGAGACGTGCAGGTGTAAAGATGCCTGGAAAACAGAATATCACAAGTCGTATACACCTACCAGTGATGCTCCTCATATTTGTAAATACGTGAGCCAGTAGCGCCCTGAATTTGCCCGCCCCAATACGGTGTCTGAAGGATGCCACAATCAATAACCAAAATGTAAAGCCTCTCAAGTTTCATAATTTTTTTTTTACTAACCTTCAGGAAGAGGGGGCATTGGTTCTTGGCCTGAGGGCAGGAGGACCAAAACCAGTCGGGCAATGGCCCTGCTTTGGCTGTGGACACAAAGTAACCCAGTGCCATTGGCTGCTGCAGGATGTTGGGAGTTTCATCGTGAGACTCCATGCGGTCTGTACTCTGGCCCTGAGGGACACAAACACAAACCCATGAGCAAAATGGTGTTCCGTAGCTCGTTTGCTTCATTTTTTTTGCCAAGATTATAGTGAGTGCACTCCGGAGACTGTTTCTTTAATCAGTTATCAAAAACATGTAAAGAATTTGATAATTGAGAACATAATATATAGAGCTAAGTTAAGGAGGGAACCTTGCTGCCGTCTCCTCCGTGGTGGTAGTGTGAGCCAGGCGAGTGCACTGGGGAGGTGGTAGGAGAATTGGGTAATATATTAATGAGGTCAGGGTCTACGTCGTTCTCGGACACAAGCAAGTCCAGGATCACATCCATACCGCCCATGGCGTCTGATGCATCTGGGAAGAGACGACTGATTAAGGAACTGAACAAGAACAACGACAGCTGAAGTTGTGAGGGCCACGAGTGTGTATGAGAGACTGACCGTGAATGGGATTGAAAGGCGTGTCGATGACCTGGACTACAGCAGAGGTGGGGAACACCAATATGTGGGTGCAAGAGGTGTCCTGAGGGGTGTTCAGCTGTGATGTCTGCATGTTCAGAGCAGTGCTACGACCAAACACGGAACCAGTAGATACAGAGTCTACACATGGGCAAAGAGGAGATAGTTAGAGAAATGTCACGGCTAATTATTTAGCAGAGGTCATTAAATCCTAATTTGGGAAAAAAAAAATCTGAATAATAAGGATTCTATTTTCTTTCCTGCATGCCTTTAGGCTGCAGACTCCTGGAACTAGTATTAAATGTTAATATATAATCAATTAACTGAACATAAGAGACAAACACAACTAAGGAAATAAATGGTTTTCAGGCTTTTCTCACAGGGATTTAATAATACACCATTGTTGTTCTGTGGCCTGGATTTTTGTGCTTGTGCTACTCTGGCTGACTGCGAAAGCTTGCAAGATTCTAAGCATTTCTTTTCCTTTCAGCTAAAATACTTCATATAGATCCCACCTGGCATAATGACAAATGTTGCCTGAGGCTCTAGTGCAACTAAGCAGGCACTAAGAATGCTGGGACTGTCTGCTGATGAGATGCCACACATCCTGCACATTTCCTTCAAGCGGCGACTCAGAGACTGCAGGTTACGCCTGCTTAGCAGGATGCTCCAATCTGTTGGATATTAAGTAGACAGTAAATTAAAAAGAGTGAACAACAATATGACATGTGCAGGGTTTCCCCTACCATAGAAGGCTTAGTGTGGCTTGATCTTAAACGGAAAGGTAAACTGGAAACAGCAATGAGTGATCGGTGATTGGACGTGCATTTGTGTTATTGGTGTGTGTCACATGCTCATCGCCAAGCTAATCAAACAGCTGATGGGATATTTACATTTACATTTATTCACTTAGCAGACGCTTTTATCCAAAGCGACTTACAAATGAGAAAGATATTTTTCTGTACAGTCACTTTGGGATGGTAGTTACAACCATCGACTCGGATAAACAAGTTGCAAACCGTCGATAAGGTAAGCCTCGACAAAGAATAAACGAAGTATAAACATTTCCTTTTTTTGTGTTTTGGATCGTATCTAATGTGGCTTGGTAGCTAAACAAAATTAGGCTGTGTTCACATGTAACGTCCCTTTCTGAAGTTTTTCATAAAAACAAAAACAAACATAAAATAAATAAACCGCCAGGATTGTTTTGTAAAATAGGTGCTGACTGCTTCACAAAAGGTTGAATCACTTATTTCGCATTAAATCGCAAACATATTATTTGGTGACATGAATAGACTTTTGACTGTAAGTAAAATAAGTGCTGCCAGCTTTCCGTCACAAATATGGTAAGGATAATGGTCAAAAACAGCATGAAAAAAAAAAGAAAAAGAAAAGAAAAAAAAAAAACGTAAAATTTCCTTCGAATAATTTCAAACACCTCCCTAACACCACCACCACCACCACCCCCCCCCGGAGCCCAGACAGCACACCTAAGCCCTCTGAAAACCCTGCATGTGAAACAGAAATAAGGTATGTGATAAAGTTATCTACCTTGCAACTCCCCGTGACCCATTCTACCAAGCCGGCCAATCACGACTCGCCAAGGCAGTGAGGTCACCTGCACCAGGCTCACACACCACTCCCAGAGCTTCTGAAGGCCAAGTCGACGGGCCGAGCCCTTTTTCCTCCGGGCTCTGAATGAAGAAGCGAAAGTTCTCTCAGTGAAACAGAATCAACTACAGAAATCGCAAAATAGAAAAGACCATTTCTTTGAGTACTGACCGGTTGGGCACATCTATGCTGATGATGCAAGTCTCCAGCAGCTCTCCGTACTGGTCGGTGCAACTGGCCAGCAGCCAGCGTTGGTCATGAGATAAACAGTAGGCCACAAAGAGGACGTTGTGTTTTTGAGCTGCCTCGCCAAAGGTCTCACCCAACTCTGTCTGCTTGTCCTTCACTGGAGCCAGGACGAACGGTGGTGTGTAGAGACGCACAAACTCTGCCCTCTGGATGACGGCAAAAAGGAGTACTTGACTCAATATTTGGTCAATAGTTATACTCAACCAAAGTACAGAACGGGTTTAATGCACTTGAAATGAACTCGCATTGAAAATTATAAGCAAATAATAACCCTATAAAATAACAACTCTAATCCTAACCTATAAAAAAAAAAAGAAAAGACAATTATACTCTAAATAAATGTCTAAACAAATGTCAGAGCAGTATGGAGTCAAATAGGCAGTTTGAGGCAGAGAGCTAAATATCTAATTGATTGTGTTTCATAAATAATTGAGGAAGCCAAGTATCTTGAACCAGATATAAATGTGAGTAAGTAAGTATATATGCAACCCTAATAATAGCCTCCTGAAACTTGCCTACAGAATACAAATAAATATAAAAGACCCTGTTAGCACAGTAAATAATATCTCTAAAACTGTAGACAACCAAGCTGGAAATCTATTGTGCTAGCAAATCAGAAGCAACATACCTCGGAGCTCTGTAACGCAGTGTCTATGGCAAGTCCAGGGCCAAAACCTGTTAGTGTTTTGACATTTGTGGAGTTTGGGAGAGGCCTCCTGCACTGTGTGTACACAGAGAAAGCCAGGGACTTCAAATGCTGGGCATACATATGCCTCTCCTCACTCCGTACCGGCTGCAGCAGATACTGGCAGGGAACCACCTGCAAAACAAAAACAGCATATCATTTTTAGTGTTTAATAATAATTAGTTGCAAAATGTATTTTAAAAAACACACCGACACACAGACAAACACTTGCACAGACTCACTTGCACAGACACGGCATTCCGTATATGAGGAGGCAAAAACTGCAGCATCTCCATATAGCAGTAGAGGAGTCCCAGACTCCACACGCTAGAGTTGCAGCCTCTGCTCGTCTCCTCATAGCTAAAAGGGTCCACTATGTAGACCACTATAGCAGGAGGGTAGCTGACAGCATGGGAGTCTCCATCTGTTGGCACTCCCACTTTGTCCCTCTCCATAGTGCTGTGAAAAAAAAGGCAATGCTCATATCAACTGGAGGCTCTGAGATTGATATACCTCTTAAGCAGCAATGTTTTATGAGAACAGTGTACCTCTCAGGGGGCTCAGGAGGAGCCTGCGGCTGGCTGATGGCTGATGGGCCATCCCCTATAGTGCCTGTGTTCTGGGCTCCAGCATGCTGAATTCCTTGCGCGCCAAAGGGAGGGAGAGAACTAGGCTTATTAGATCCTAAGCCTCCCAAACCCTGAGAGTTTGAGGAGGTGGCAGAGGTGGGTGCTGCAGTGCTGCTGTTAGTGCTGGCTGTGGAGGTGCTGGTGGCAGTGGAGGTGTTCTGAGGGCCTGTGGAGGTGCTGCTGGAGCTGGCAGGTTGTGAAACTGTTGAGGAGGAGGAGGAGGAGGACGAAGGGTTCCGCTGAGAGAGCAAGGAGCTGTCTAAAGACTGGGCTGCCAGGTATGGAGCTGAAGAGAAAGAAATGCAAAATATTACAGATTACATGCCTCATGTCCACACTAAGAACTGACAAGGAAACAGCTGATTATTCATTTTGTATATACACTACCCGTCAAAAGTTTAGACACACCCATTCTTTATTTTTTCCACATTTCAGAATAATAATAAAAAAAGTCATCAAAACTCTGGAAGAACACAAATGGAACTATGGGAATTATGTTGTGATAAAAAAAATCCAAAATAATGTAATATTTTATCATCTTCAAAGAAGACCCCCTTTTTGCCTAGAATTTCCAGAAACGTATTCTTGGCATTTTCTCGACCGATTTCTTGAGGAATTTCCCTGAGATGCTTTTTAAACAGTATTAAAGGAGTTCCCACCTACGCTGGACACTTAACAGCTGCTTTTTGGAATATTTCACTCCAAGTCATCCGTTCAAATTTTTTTATTTTTGTAAATAAAACGTTATTAATTTCTTTCAATAGAAAGCGGTTATATTTTGGTCTACATCACCAATTTCAAACTTTTAATCATACACCTTCAGATCAAAAGGTTTTCCCAGATCATGAGAAACATTTCAGTCGAGTGTCTCCAAACTTTTGAACGGTAGTGTATGTGACTGACGTGGTAGAGAGAGGCTTTTTTGATGTCTTTTCAGATCACTATTAAGTTTGTTTTACTGTTTTAAATGATGTGAGTTTATCTTAACCGGTCATGAACAGCCTCTTATTAAATGTGTATAGAGACATTATGAAAAAAAATTAAAGTTTGGAAGGAGCGCTGGTGAGCGTAATTGTATACATCGTATATCAGGCAGTAGGCCATACATTTTGCCTACTACTAAAACCCTGGGAAGTGCACACACCCACACGACAACAGTAGCAGTTGATACGCACTCTCAAGAGATAAACTACAAGCAAAATGAGTGACGAGTTGCACGTTACTGTGAACCCAGGGTCAATATCAGCCTGGCAAAAATATACTGACAGTAAAACTATGCTGCTCTGTTCAACTTAACTCTGCAAGTTGGCTGTGATGCTGGCGTGACTATATAGTAATCAACACAATATAGGTGTGCCTTGGGACCACCTCCGCCTTAAGTTTGAGTCAGAAAAATCCTAACCTTGAATAGAAAATTATAAAAGATATATTGACGTCAACTGAAATTCTGAAAATACAAAGGCAAAGCACGTGGGATAAAAAAATTATCAAGAAATCATACCCAAGTCATGCCGGCACACTTGTGCGTAGAGTTTAAGTTTTGTTATGGAGTCGTTGTTGATGGTGTTGCACATTTTGAAGAACCAGTCACTGAGCGGTTGCTCTGCCTGAGGTCTCAAGCCAGCAGTACTCACTGTTACAATCCCATCAGCGTGGGCCTTGCAGATGGGCTTGTGCTGCCCAAGCCGACACGCCTGCACAATGAGGAATAATACATAAACCAATGTTATATACAGGTCCAGTGAAATGCTAAACGCAAAAAAATATATCAATCTGTCGATATCTCTATCCAAACAGATTACACTGTGTTTACCTCATAGACTGCAGTCAAGTCTCTGAAGAAAGTTTTAGCACCGGTCAGCAGAGTCTCGTTGTCAGGACACACCACCACGTAGCCGACATCTCTCTGAGAACCAAAGGGGTCCAGTAGCAGCTTCTCCCAATAGGGCAGGACAAAAGGTGACAGAACCACAAAGTCATACTCATAACCGACTAGGAATGTCGGTATGGGTAACGGCTCAGGAGATTCATCCGTACCTGGATGGATGGAGAGATAAAGAATGTTAGCCAAACAAGCTGACAGATTTGTGCCAAACACACACAAAAAAAAGAGGTGTATCCACCAAGCGTACCATAAGATCCCCTGCCAGCCATCTTGTGGAACTGCTGCCAAGTAAGGGGACCCTGGACACCCCAGGAGCGCACAGATCGCTTCTTCTGGATGGCGTCCTGCAGCACAGGCTGCAGAGACAGTAACATCCTTAGCACATCCTGAGAGAACAGCAAGCTCACATCCATGGCTGAAAGAAAAAAGGAGAGAACAAAGTTTCTGACCACGTTCATAATAAACTGAATTTGGATCAAGGTACCGTTCTATTTTAAGCTACTCCTATGGTATTATTTGTAAACCGCTAGATTATTAAAGCAAACTAGATTTTACCATTACGATTGGCCCAGGAGTGCAAACACGAGTTCTTGACCAAGGTTTCATCTACTTTCCCTCCAGACATGTTGTCCATGAACTGACGACCATGCTCCAGTGCCAGGTAGCAGTCGCTGCAGTAGTCCCTCTCCTCCAGGCGCCGAGGCGGCCGTGGTACCAAGCCAACCCTGGGCTCTGGCATGCACAGAGCGGGAAAGGGATTGGAGCACTGCTCCTGCAGCAGAAGGAGGAGCTCGTCTTGGAGGTGTACTGAGGAAGCATGCCGCTGTGCTTCCAGGTGCTTTTCTGCTTCTCGGCCAGCATCTGTACCCCTGCCCACAACGTCTAGCTCATCCTCAAGAAAGAGGCCAGCGCCGTTCGCGTAGCGTCGGTTGACGACGGCACTGAAGCCACAGGAGCAGGTTTCTGTGGTGGAGTATTGCGAATCCAGGCCTGTGTCACTAATGTAAACACCTGCGTCAGCACCCTTGATGTTCATGTTGCACACGCACACACAGCAACTGTCAAAATTACAGTCTTTAAACAAGTTCATGGTTGAGTCGGAGAGGATGAGCGTGACATAAAGGCTGTGGGCCTCAGGCACCGATGGCGCTGTAGCTGGTTCCACCGAGCTGAGAGGCCTGAGGGTGGATGGGGTGGAGGCGGGAGAATACAGGTCAGAGTTGTCGTATTTCATCGAGCCCTGGGCGCTAGCAGGGCCACGCGGGGTGCGGGGGGTACGTGGTGTCCTCGGTGTGGGTGCTGAAAAGCGCGGCGTGGCTGGTGATGGTAGGATACCTGCACCGCTGTTGCTAGGCGGGGCGCTGCTGGACTGGATAGGGGTGTGGGTCTGAGGGGTGTATGTTTGTGTGTAGTCTTGCAGCTCCATGGCACTGCCTACACTAGGAATGTTACTGTGAAAACATACACGAGCGAACAATTACATCACACATGCTGCTTACTAACAAGTAGAATTAGTTAGTTTTTTTTGGTTGTTTTTTAAAATTACTACCCCTAATTTATCCCAAGTCATTCCCAACCATTAGCAACACTGAAGAGGGTAAAAGCTAACTTGTGCCCTCTGTGAGACAAGGGTCATTCGTAAACAATTTTTGTATCAAAAATTTGATGAAGCATAAACCAGGGTATCTGCAGGTATCAGCACTTCAAATTAAATACCATATGCAAGACATTTCCAAAAGAGTTTAAGACCTGCACGTCAATTCAATCATACTACATGATACATCGGCTATAATGGATTGTGTTCATGCATATACATCCATTTCTGGGTTTAAATAAACTAAAATAGCAGGGTACACTGCTACAGACGTATAGGAGACTAGCAAGTATCCTTTTGCATTACCATTTGTTCAAACAGTGAAAGAAAAAATAAATCCAGTATTTCTTTTCCTTGACTTTCCAAGTTAGGAAAAAAATATAGTCAGATGGGTTATGGCAGTCAGAAGAGGAAAAAGGTGCCAAATTTACCATCACTCCCTCAGCAGCTGTATTAGAAACTCCCTTGCACCAGTGTTTATATGTTTTTTCTTTAATTCAAGGGTAATTTAATGCCAGGGTAATGTAAAATGTCATAACATGTTAGTTATAGATGTACACACATTTTTATAAAAGAAGAAAATGTATATAATTTTTTTTTGTAATATTACTACTGCACTGAATAATACTTAATAATAATAATACATTTTTATTTGGGGGTACAAATAGTAATAACAGTAGCAATATTTCTAAGTTAATTCACTATTATGCGTTACACCTTGTGGCTTTTATTTTGGCGGAAAACTGCAAGAAGACCTTTTAGTTGGCAACAGCGAAAATAAAATAAAAATCTTCTTTACAGTGTCGGTTCAGTTGCATTTTTAAGACCTTTGAAACATGAATTTGAGACATTATCACGCTAATTAAGGCCTTAATTTTACATTAAGGAATTTAAGACATTTTAAGACTTTTTAAGGACCCACAGACACCCTGTAAACTGACTACCTGTTCTTGTGATGCAACTGCCACATTCCTGTACAGTAATTTACCTGTCCTTGCCAAGGAAAGACATGGCAGGCACTGGCTGCAGCATCTCCAGTTTGCCGACAGTCCAGCTGGGCCGGTACACACACTCCTCCGGCAGCTTGAGGGAAATCAGGCATTGACTAGGAAGTGTCTTTAAGGGAGCATACAGAGAGCTGCCCACGAAAACCTGACTAGGATCTGGCTTAAATACAAAAGAGAAATCCTGAAAAGAAAAAAAAAAAAAAACACAATTTCAGCACTATTATATAATATAAATCAATAAATAGTGTTTTCAGTTTATATCAACGGTTGTCCTCACCTTGATCTCTGAGGGCTTGGGGCTGCAGAGGCCTTCCTCCACCTCCATTTTAAAAGTTCCAATGAGCAATGGCCCATCTGCCAGAGTGAATCCTGGCCCAGTTTCCACAGAACCACACTCCTTACTACCCATGTTCATGGGGGAGAAGCCCATGATGTGTTGCTCGAGAGACGGAGGTGTTGGAAACATCTGGTGTAGATCTGCAGCACCTACACACACACACACACACACTATTACATTTCTGAATGAGAGGAACTCTACAATTTTGAGCCAATGCCTTTTCAAAGCAATATCTGCTCTGTATTAACAGTCCATTGCAGCTGTTTTGACTATTTTCTGTGGAAAACTTCAGTTTTAATTCCAATTAAAATGCTTCCCCAAACAAGCAGTTTTCATTCAGAACTTTTATGATACATATACAAGTAATTTACTTGACATCGGACTCTTAATACAGCTAACGTTTAACTGACATACTTAAACATGACAGAGTGTCTGCTGCTGCTGGTTTGGGCTCCTTGCCACCAAATTTCTCCTCTGCTCCACTACCAGATTTCCTGGCTCCAGGCTGCCGAGAACAAGAAAAGCAAAGAAAACTAATGTTCACCTGCGCGACACTGCCATGACACCACGTACACTATGCGCAACACTGCAGAACAGAAACTACGCAGAGTCTTATGAGAATGGTGTAATAAGAAAGCAAGGGCAGTCTGAATGTTTAATAAACACAGTGGATATGAAGGGCCAAACTGAGCTATGGCTCACGGGAAACGTGCAAGGGGCCTACTGACCGTAAGCTCATCTTCATCCGAGTTGAAGAGATTATCCAGATCGTTTATTGACACAGCCAGGTCGGTCTCATGTATTAGGCTGGTGGAGGGGAGAGGCTTACTGCAGGCTGAGCCGTGAGTGTCTGTGGTGACAAACAAATAGTAATCAAATGTAGAGGCATTCTTACAAATATTGACAGGATTAAAAAAAGAAGAAAAGAAAAAAGATTTAAAGTGCTTTGTTCGGCATCAAGTTATTAAAAGGAAATGTCAAGCATACGCACCATCGGTTGAAGACGTGCTACCATCGTCCCTCTGAAAGAGTCAAATTAAAATCAATCAACAAAATCTATAGACAATGCCAACAATTCATTTGGTATTTTTGAAATCTAGCAAGTACACAATATATGAAATCCTATTGCTTTCTTGTCTGCAGCAAAAATTCACTTCTAGCTTGCTATCAGTGGTGCACCTGAGTTGAGTATGGACTGTGGGAACTGAAGAGGAATTGCGCAGTTTTCATGTCACAATCACTTGACACGAAGAAAGGTGGAGCAGGACATACTGCATTTTGTCCAACTTGTTTGTGCCTTTTACTCGCAAGAATAGGGAATTTTTACGTGAAAAAGCTTAGCCCCCACCTCCACCTGTGGCCTACTTACTACTCCAACTCAGTCACTGGCTATTACCAATATCAGTTGCCCAATTACACTGTTGAACATCTTAGACGTGTCTAAGTAGAGCTGGCGTTATGACCGAAAATCTTGTCATGGTTTATTTTTTTATTAAATAATCACACAATACTGATATTTTTTCAATTACGACGTTTTCTGCTGCTCAGTATTAAGTTGGCATAATGTCCGACATAATTTTATTTCTTGAAGTACATTAAGACACATTGAAAAGCTCACACTGCCACTTGCCACCTTCCTTAGTGTATCATGTCGTATCTGTTTCGCGTCGAAGTCTTTTCAGTGTGGTATTTTTAGCCCGGTGTAAATGATTCGGTGCTGCAATCTTTCCTCCATGCATGCCAAAACTGAGATGCTTATTACTACATCTCAGACCGAGGTTTGTCTCAGTTGTTGTGCTTTGAAAAGTAAGAAGCCAGGAGGGTCAATCTGGAGTTTGGATAATATTCAAAGTAGGACTATGCGCTCTCGCTCTCTCTCCAAAGGAAAATGTAGCCTTAATCTAAGATTTATTCACTGTACCATGACCTTATGTCATGTTTTAAGTGGCTTGTTTTGTAAATACAGCTGGCCCAACAGCCCTCATGTTTTACAGACACTGTGCGGTTTGACCCGTGTAATTTAGATCATTATTGTAAATATCTACCAGGTCTGCGTGCATTTGCATTTGAAAATATCAACTGCTGTTTAATCTGGAGCAAGATTTAAAGTCTTAGGACTGACTCATTTACCTACCACCATATCTGTCAGATTATACACTACCGGTCAAAAGTTTTGAGACACTTGAAACTGAAATGTTTCTCATGATCTTAAAAACCTTTTGATCTGAGGCGTGTAAATGTTTGAAATCTGTGTTGTTGACAAAAATATAATTTAATTAATTATATTAAATATAATTGTGCCATCATTTTAATTTCTTTCATTAAAAAAATACCATTTTATTTAAGAAAATTTTTTTAAATGGATGACTTGGAGCGAAATATTCTGAAAAGCAGCCGATAAGTGTCCGGCGTAGGTGTGAACTCCTTTAATACTGTTTAAAAAGCATCTCAGGGAAATTTCTCAAGAAATCGGTTAAGATTTCTGGAAATTCTAGGCAAAAAGGATGTCTACTTTTGAAGATGCTAAAATACTAAATTATTTTGATTCATTTGGGATTTTTTAACACAACATATTTCCCACAGTTCCATTTGTGTTACCCCAGAGTTTTGATGACTATTATTTTTCTAAAATGTGGAAAAAATAAAGAACGAGCATGTCTAAACTTTTGACGGGTAGTGTAGATGACTAATCAGTTTTAATTGAGCTCCCCAGCTAGAAATAAAGAGCTTCACTTCTAATACTGAATTTTGGGCAAATTTGATATAAAAATTTTAATAAAAATTCTGCTGTAATTTAAGGACCGTAGATAAATACCTGTTTAAAATGGCAGTAAGTAAGGAAACAATGTGGGGTCAGAAAAAAGCATTAAATAACGCCCCTGCATGTCAACACAGAGTACTTACTCTGCCATGACTAGGCTATGTGTGGAAGGATAAACTCGTGATTTGCATTATTGAATGAAAACTAGCAACTAAAGTGTTGCTTGACTTGTTGACCTTGTTTCTCTTTGCAGGTTCTGCTCCAGGCCTCTTCTCCTTATCAGTGAAAGAGAACTCCTCATCCCCCTCCACAAAAGCGTAGGGATCTTTATCCTGCTCCTGCTCTCCATCGCACCCAGATACCGAGAGATACTGGTTCTTCTTCTGAATGTACATCTTCACCCGCTCCTCTGACACCTTCAGAGTCGCAGAGGAAGCCATCATCCTGTGAACCGAAAAAAAAAAAAAAAAAACCCTGCAAGTCAGAAATTTACGCTGCACATTTTTACAAATTTTTTGAGGAAACATTAAACCCAGTCCATTTTGGCCTATTTGAGGTTGCCAGCTGCTTATTATACTATTATAAGGAAACGACACGAGTGCTACGGCGTGTTAATAAACAATTAGCTGCGAAAGCCGGTCACTGAAAAAGTCACTGGGCCACTTGTTAGCAAAACCAAGCAAACCTTCCTTATAACAAAGCAAGATATAACAATGTGGAGAAGAACACAGCGAAACCACAAAATTAGTTTGTGCTTACTCTGTGACAGAAACAGCGCTGTCCAGGCTGTCCTGCTTCAGTCTATCCACAGGAAGCTGAGGAGGATGAAGGTCCATATTTCTTTTGCCAGGGAGTCTGAAGTACCTCCAGGGGTTGTGGCTCGTGTCCTCGTTGGGGCTGATGGCTGAGCCAACATACACTGTGGGTTCCAGAGTGTCTGGGTAAGCTGTAGTATACTCCGAGGTCAAAGGGTCAAAGGAAGCGCGATCTGGGCTTTTCGAAGGTAGAAGGCAGGCCTCAGAAGAAGAGGGAGGGTAGAACTGTTGATGAAGTGGGGTGGAAGAGCGTTTCAGCTCTGCTGGTGTGTCTTCCTCTCGCTCACAGGGATGTGGGCTGAGCGGTGGAGGCTGAGGTGAGCCAACCATGTCTCTGGATGATGTGTGCAGGGTTTGAGTTTTGCTTGTCTCAACATCCCCGTGGTGAAGGGCACGATAATGGCTGCTTCTCTCGTCTGACTCCAGGCTCAAGTCCTCACCCACAGAGCTGCGGTGGTGGAAGGGCGTTTGAGGCCTCTTCTGCTGCTTCTCTGCTTTCTCTGGTTTCTCTGCCACTTTGTATTTGGAGGGGAGTTGAGAGGGCTGGCCAGCAGGGAGGGGAAGTCCAGGAGTGTTACTCGTACGTTGCTTCAGGTTCTTATGTCTGTAAGGAAAAAAGGGAAGCCAGAAACTATATTTCAGTTGACTTTTCCTACCTTAAATTCACTTACAAGTAAAATGTAATAAACCACATACAACCACGTTCTTGTTTGAAATAACAATGAATGCCGGTGTGTCGAGAACCCAAATATTAAGGGATTTCGATACTTCTTTGAGAAGCATATATGTTATCTATACCTTGAGCAATTGCACTGCATCCTTTGATAGCGTTCAACAAAATCCCAAACACCAGCTTTGTCCATCTCCTCCTCACATACACCACTGGCTATAGCTGAGAACTTTCTCCTGTAAAAAATTCACCAACATACATGATGAAGCATGTACCTGATTTTCCAGCAGAAATACGAGGACAGAAAAGATTAAGGTCATACTTGTTCTGAGCACGGTTGACATTGCATTCCTGCCACACTGCCTCCAACAAATGACTGGCCAACTTGCGAGGAACTTTACCCCCATGATGACTAGTACTGTCCAAGCTGAAGCCATCAGCTGCTGATGAAATCTTTGTCCACCTCGGAGCAGGCTGAGAAACTACAGTAAAGGAAGAAAAAAGTAAAATAATCACTGCAGATTTTTTGTGCTAAAATCTAAGGAAACCATGTTTACTAATAACAGCAAAAAATAAATAAATAAATTATACACACACACACACACACACATATATATATATATATATATATATATATATATATATATATATATATATATATATATATATATATATATTATGCAGCCTTCTCTGGCTATTCTACAATCCTACCTTTTTGAGCCTCCTCTGGTGAAGTTGGAGGAGTGAGCGTAACTGAGGAGAGTGCAGATTCTCGGTGTGCGCCGTGACTATGATGTCCTCCCGGGGTAATCATAGCGCCGGAGGAGCTCGCTGCAGCCGGGGCCGGAATATCCGACTGGGCTACAAGCACCAAGCATGCCGGGTACACCATCCTGACTCCGGCTGAGAAATAAAACACACAAACACGATGATCAAAACCAAATTCAACTAAACTTATAATATACCAGATGCTCTGAATCCTCAAACTATAGTAATATTTGTGCCATACCGACAAGAACCTCCACAGCAGCCAACGAATCATCTTCCCAGTCCAAGTCATCCAACTTGTCTTCTGGGGTCTCCTTGGTGTTGGGGCCAATGGGATAGAACTGCTTCCACTCTTCTATTAACTTTTGTGTTGGCGGATCAGAAAGCTTAAAGGACTGGCCCGTAAGTGTCCCGTTCAGACCATATGGACTGAGAATCACTGTAAAAAATGAAAACATTGTTGAATTAGAGTCAATTAGATGCCCGTGCGGCCGCGCGCATTTCACTTTCGAATTAGCGGCAATTCGGGGGCGTCAATTCCTTACATGGTGGGTTCATTATTATTCTTAATGAAAAACACAACAACTACAAAACAGTACAATTACAAACTCGCTTATATCAAACATAGAACTTCCACCATCGTGTTGTCAGTCAGCTCACCTCGCTAAAGCTAAATGAAGTCTGACACCTGCTGGTCTGTGCTGCGACTCAGACTCCTTCGGCTCATGCTGAATTGAGCAGATGCATTCAGTTTTTAATTGTAGCGTCCGTTCTCTAACCGAACTAAATGATTTTATTAGTATAAAAAGGCAACACGACGGTGGGGTCGGTGCCACGATGGGTAAGTGATGTAATCGATGTGTGGCCCAAACACTGGTAACACCAACTATCGCAGCAAGCCTAATACAAAGTGTCACTGGCACAGAACCTAAGAAATTAAAGGATCTTCAAAAGGTACTGCATGGAGGCATGGATCAAGATCCCTCTACAAGTGTCTCCAACCTACTCAGACATTACAGGAAAAGTTATTCTTTTCACAAAACATTCATTGTAAAAGTTCTAATAATTTTGAATCCAGTGTTTTGTTAAAGACCTTGCACTTCTTAAAAACTGTGTGTATAGTTTCCCCCTGTGCTTCTGTATGTTTGAGCTTACTGTGCATGTGCTTTTTTTTTTTTATGCAACACTTTTTTCTTGAAGGGTGTTAATAATTCTGAAGTACACACATGTACACATTTGTGAAGCATTTACAAAGAAGTGTTTTGGTAACTCTAGTAAATCTTTTATGTAAAACATTTCCACTTTCATGAAGGTTCATTAAAATAACATTTGGTAGCAGTAAGGTGGGAAATGAATACTGAGGGACTGAGCTTGTTTTGATTGGATGCGACATGAGCTGCATTTGGCTAAGCCTATAAGCATAAAATGCTTATATAACTGCCTATAATGCCCCCAGAGAGACTAATGATGAATGTGTGACTACAGAGGACAAACCATCTGGGAGTTAATGCATCGGTTATTGAGCTGCAGAATAAACACCCCAATCACCAGTGCAGAGCTCTTTAACACGAAACATATCTGAGGATGCTCATACATTGTCTTGCTGTGAGATATCTGATCAAATTATTTACGCTGCCATATCTGAAGCTCAGAGAAAACTAAAATGAGTACAATCCCCACAGGTTAGTTAAATGAGCACCAGGTAAAGGGAACAGTGAAGTGGTTGTAAGTTTTCATCAGTGTTAGAGTGAGCCTGTACTGAGTTAATTACTAGCAGCAGGGAAGGCAAGAGTCCCAGAAGAATCAGCAGGATGCTGTAACTCTGTCATTACTATGCCCTTGAGCTCAAGGAAAGAAGAAAAAAAAACCCACAAGCTTGCCAAAGTATTGACAGCTGTAGGCCTTTAAGGAGACAACAAAAATAACAGAGAAACATTCTCACCTAGATTTAGGATACACAGCACTGAACTGCATATACACTATATGGCCAAAAGTTTGCAGACACCTGCTCATCACACCCATATGTGGCCCTTCCCAAAACAAGGTTAGAAGCACACAACTGTATAGGCTGATGTCGAACACATATATAGACGTGATCTAGAAGCTGCTCATAGTGAGCTTCATAAAAATGTGATTTGCCGAGGTTGGAACGCAAGAAGTGACACAGAACCCTGTCCTCAACCCGACTGAACACCCATGATTTTGGAACGGATGTTCAATACGCAGGTGTCCACATACTTTTGGCCATATAGTGTATCTGTATACACCTCTACTGATTACTGCCTGCTGATTAAGGCCACACTGTTTTGGACTTTCCATAGCAAGACAGTAATTCTCCTAAAAAGCAACCTTCCTAAACCGAACAAACAAAAACAAAACACCCAAAATCGATTATTAATCGATTAGTTGGCCGATTAATTTTTTTAATTGATCAGATTTGGAAGGGGGCGGGGGGCAAACTTTCAGTACCATTTTATTTGTTTGTTTAAAATAAAATCCACAGAGTGTTACAAATATAAACTTCAGACTAAAACTTTACACAACTGTTTGTCCAATTATATAAAACTGAAAAGAACCCAATACACACACACACCAAAATATATATTATTCATTGAGGACTGTAGTTTAATTCAGTGCTTTTTGTGCATCCATAAAAATAATGCATAAAAATCTTATGTAATATAATATGAATATACAAGTTTATATTATACAACAGTATTTCTGCACTACTTTTTATAAAAGGTAACGTTGACAAACAGTAGACTGAAGAAAGTCATTATCTGTGACGCTGGGTATCTGCTAAAACTAGCGGCGTTACATTATGTGCGTATGACGTCATGTGCCATCGACTAGGAAGCGACTTATACTTGCAGTTAGTACAAAAAAGCGCTAGTGTTCCATTTGAGATGATATTACCTTTCTAAAATTCATACACTACACGGTAGAGTACGCAGTGCATAGTGCAAGTATATAGTACTTCATTTGGGACACAGCTTTAGTATTTACTCTCTGAAGCGTGTAAATAACACAGTGAGTAAACGCACCTCGTGCTGCACGCAGACTAACTACTCGATAACGAGATTCGTTGACAACGATTTTCATAATCAATTATTATCGATTCGTTGTTGCAGCTCTAGACTAATCACTTTTATGGACTCAGAAATATAGTTCCCAAACAGCACTCATTTTAAATATGCGAGTGTTTTTATGCCCCACGTTTGAGCCAATTAATCAAGAAATGGTTGTTTACAAATTTGATGCGTGTCTCTCTGCTGTGGACTTTCAGTTAGTCAATGAGTTACAAGGACAGACTTGGTTGCAGTCAGCAACATCAATATTACTTTAGTATAACGTTTTAAACTATGTAGTGTAAACAGCTTATCCATCAGTTCCTGTGATTCCCATGTGCAGCCTACACACACACTTCCATTTTCTTTTTTTAATCAACGCTATAAATGCTCTGCCAAAAAAAGTACCGGCTTAAGCTGACCTACCGAGCAGAAACGTAGCGTTTGGCATCACGCTGCCGAGCCGAAATGCATGACCTCACCTTGCACTGGGCTGCTGCTGTGCTGGGCCTGAGTCAGGTGTTCCTCGCTCAGCAAGTAGACAGGCTGATGCTGGTTGATCTCCACGCTGGTACAGACGTTGTTGTCTCCATGCAAGAAGAAGGTGAAGGAACAGGACAGATGCTCGCTTTGAAGAGCCAGAGAACAAAAAGAGAAGAGAATTAGCACTGAGGTTATCTGAAGTTACCAGAATTTTTACAGCCACGGTGAGAAAGTGAATGGTGCTACCTACAGTACATGTTAAGCAGTGAGGTGCTGGAGTTATACAGGCAAACTAACTGATTTCAGCAAATTAAATCCTTAACCAAATGGCCTTTATAATTAAACACCCTCAACATAAAACAGACATCAGCAGTAATAGGAGTTTCTCCTAAAGGCCCAGAGACGTCACTAGTCTTCAGGTGTATAATTCCAGTTAAATTTGAGTGACTAATTAACTCAAGTTAAGCTTGCACTATGAAACACACTGTTAATCCTTCTCGCAATACAGATCTTTTTAATATTGCAGAAGCTTGCAATATGAAAATGTGCCATCCAAACCACAATTTTGTTTATGGTGTTCTCTGAGCCTTGCAAGAGCACACAGAGCTTCCAGTTTTCTGTTGCTGTTTTGAGAAATCATGGCATTAAAAAAAGCCACAATTGATTTAAGTCACAATCTGCTAGAACACTGTCAAGACTGTCCTGAAACCCCTATAAGCCTCAGCCCATTTTACTGTATTTCAATTATTGTAATCTATTAGGCTAAACAGCCTGGGGCACACCAAATGCTGTCACAATTCTGAACACTCCGTCACGACACATTTTACACATGACGGGGATTCTTTTTACATTTACAGTCAAACGGAAAGAAGTACATGACAAAAGGTTAAAATCCACTGGGTGGAAGAGACACAAAATAAGACCATGAATCACAACCCAGGTAACGAGAGAGCCGGGACATTATGCTGAATGGGGAAAATCAAGTGTGCACATTCCTCATACGACTGCTGAGCACTCAGTGGAGTGTCATTAAGGCATGCTACCAACTCACCATCAAACTCCACACCAACAGATGGCACTTCTAAGCCTGCACACAGCCCTGTGGTGTTTAACACAGCCTGACATCATCCTATGTCATCTGTTCGTTGTCTAGCTGAAGAACTCAAACCGCTTCAAAATGATCGGCCTGAGGTACTAGTGGAGAGTGTTCGGAAAAACTTACAATTGCTCATACCCGGGCAAATTAAGGCACCGATATTACGAGGAAAGGTGTAAAGGTTTTCTTTTCCACCAAGCGTACATAGTTTATTTTAAAACGTAAAAAAAAGCAGTAAATTGTTAAGGGCAACATGGGTGAAATCAGTCACATTTTCCAGTGCAGACATAGAGAACAGCCACTTCGGCCCAGCCAGTACACCCAGCGCACAGCAGGAGGCCAAGGGGCTATTTTTGACACATTGTCAAAACCGTAAACACAGCACAACAGCTCAGTCTTGAGGGAGCAAATTACCTAGACTGAACACTGAACCCTGCTTCCCTAGTTAATTTGGCTAGGATTTAAAAGATTCCATGCACTTGACGTACCAAAACCAGATGATTCTGCTAAAAAGTCCAGTGAGAAACCCAAGACACAAACACACCGAGTGATCACAGGGGGGATACAGAGAGATATATGGCTTCCAGATGAGAAACTGTGCCCTACTGTGCCAGCAGCTGAACGCAATTTGACTTTTTTAGTCATAATGCTTAATGCAGCAGGGAGGGGGGAAAACCTCATAATAAAGAAACAAACAAAAGCACACACACCCACACACACATAAAAAACCCCGCAATTGTTTCCACAATGCTGAGAGATGTGTTACCTCTTGTTGATGGGCTTCTCGTCTTTCTCGTAGGGTTTGACAAACCACTTGCCGATGCGCACAAAGCAGCGGTTCATGAGGCAGCGCTCCAGCAGGTTGTGGATGGCTTTGAAGAGCAGTGTGCGGCACTCGTATGTCAAACCACTTTCCCACACACCGTCTTCATTACCTAACAAAGGAAAAACATTAAAAGCTTAATGTCTGTTTCACCAAAGATGTCCTAACTCCGACAAGTGGCTATTAGTACTGTTCCAGTGCTGTCTGCTTGTTATAATTATTTTGTCATGTTGCATAACCTTGCTTTTTAGTTATAATTCTCCTAATTATATAGGTCTATATGCTTGAAGCCCAGCACAAAAGTTCCCCCTCACTGCATCAGAATAATTGTTTAGCAATTTAACAAGTAAATCACCAGGGAAAAAATCAATACGTAACATTTTATTTCACTTCTTCATTAACTGCAGTGGATAATCAATGGAAATCATATGCTAGGGTGGTTTATAGTATTACCTAAAAATGTATTACATTGCACCTGTGGATGTGTAGCGATTACATGCACTGTCCAGTTCTCCAAGTTTCCATAAAGTTTTTTTTTTAAATAAAATAGTAGGTTCCCCCATAAAAAGTATCTACAATATACAATCATCTGTCTAATTTATACATATTGCTGACTGACGTTTGTTTAAAATGTATTTAAAAGGTGCAATAGTCATTTTTTTTTTTTTTATTCCTTTCTCACAAATAACCCACAATATATGTTTAAAAAAAAGCAATAATGAATTAAGTTGTGGCCTTAGCACAAGTGTATTAAATCCTGTTTGGAAAATGGACTTCTGGTCTGGAGTGCTTGTTTAGGTTTGGATGTGCCTATGCTACTGTCAGTCATTTTATAGACTCTACAGGTCACCGTAGATCTTCAGGTCAGAGCATGGGTGTGAATCATTCAAATACTGAAACCACTGCAACCTAATCTTAAAAGGGAAAAAAAAAAAATCATACCTAATATATAAGCACTGTAGAAAAAACCCAGGATAAGATTAATGATTGTAGGATCCGATTATAAGCTCTTATTCCTATAAAAACATAGTTTGGAAAGTTGTGAACATTGAAAACTGGGGGATTTCACACAATTATTTGGATTTGGTTTGATACTTGGATTTGCATAATACTAGGTAATTCAGTGTTGACTGTTGTCCGCAGAATTGCAGGGCTGTGAAGCAAACTCGCAGGAAAGTTATAGCCATCTGTCACTTCGTCACCTGCTAGGGTGAACACACAGTTAACATCTCTGCACTTCTAATCAATGCTACAGGATTATAACCACCAAAGCATTAAATCATGTACATCTGTCATGATCCGGCCAATGAAAAAGAAAAAACAAAAACACACACACTCACAGAAGGTTGTTGCAATTCCAGAATCTATTAATCATATTCTCCACATAGCCGCCAGGTTCTTAGGTTTTGTAAATTTATTTGATAAACAGGAACAAAATGTTGCCTAAAACTGGAAACAAGATCAAAGTTCTCTTTCTACTAAAACGGTTTCCTGTGGTAAAATACAAAAAAAGCTAAAATAAGTTTATACTTCCGCACTGAATTAGTGATTTGTGATGCACCGGAGAGAGGATTATGGGTAAGAGGTGCACCAAGAGGATGACACACTCACCTCCCGAATCCGAACGGCTCACTGCACGCGTCTACAGTGCTGTGCGTCAACCGACTTGCGTCTCTGATTAAAATCATCCCACTATGATTATCTGAATACAATGAAATTGACAGATCTACTTTCAGCGGTATTAGAAATGTTTTTACTCCTTAAATAACTAAACTCACCTTTACAGATTGCACGCCATCTCACGGTCCTGCACAGCAATAATGTGCTCATAAAGCAGGCTGCCTTTTTTAGGTCCAATTGTTAAATCTGACTGGAAACCTAGTACTATAATGATCACCAAGCATCTGGAAATTGCTGCCAAGAACACACACAAAAGGGGGGGGGGGGGTGCAGCGCTCTGCTTGTCAGGCACAAAACATGCCCACACATAACTAAGCAATCCCATATTGTTTTATTTTATTTGGCCAAGCTAATGTTTTGGTGTTGCACGGCTGCAACTGCCTATTACTTCATGAAATAATAATTCCAATTACTATTGATGCAAGGTGATCGATGCCTAAGTAGCATTCTCTTTTAATAAGTTTTTAAGAGTATCTGAAAAATCCCAAACCGTCCATTACCTGGTCACCTTCACTACCTAACAGCACAGCTATTAGTCATTTAAAAGCCACAACTAGTAGGCATGGTCAGTATTATCTCGCAGAGTACTTTATTCCCTACTCAGTTTGCTCTGTAGTGAAATGTAAAACTTGATTTGGTTCTTTTCTTTCTTTCTGCCCTCTAGTGGACATATCCACGTGAAATGCAAGGCAGACACCTATGCAACCGCCCATGTACAACGCCCTCATGTGTTCACAAATATGTGGACGCAGAAGTACAAGTGTTTAATCATCAGAGCTCCTGTGTAACAAACAGTAACCAAGAGCTCCACTCAGCATCATTTCTCAACGCGTCACTGTGCGCCGAGCCCAGCTGCAACGAGAAACATGATCTGACTAGCAAGCGAACGCAAATACACACGAGCTGTTTCCAGAACCTAAACTCGATGAGGACGACTTCACACATTTACAACTGCAGTACATGTTGTGGCCTCTCCAACACCTTCTATATAAACATACATTCTCCTGACCCCCTCCCTCGCAATACGATGCCAGCCACATGACTTTCTCATGAGGTAGCGAGTAAGGCGAACTAACACTGATTTAAAGATGAACAGAAAAACACTTATTTTAGCTCATTGTTTCATATTTAAAATGTAACTGAGAGTTTTTAAATCACTACAATGTTCACAATCGTATCCAAAAATGGAATTGAAGACATTAATAATGCCAAGCTATGAAACATTTCAACAGGAATATAACAGTAGGCCAAATGGTGATGTGTGTGTTTTTTTAGTGTGAGATAAGTATTAGGAGCTGCGATATGAAGAAAGTTCGAGAACCTACTCGAAAGCTCGTGGTGGATGAGCTCGGCAAAGTTGGGATCGTCGCCCCACCAGAAGAGCCAGAGCTCTCGGCGTCCGGGCGTCTGGTGCCGCCGCCACACGCTCAACACGTCCGCCTTTAGGCACCGACTGAAGCTGCACAGGATGGGGTCCTCCTCAGTCACAGGGAAGACGATAGGTGAAGATGTGGGGCCTTGCCATACAAAGCACTTCCATTTGATGCCTGTGAGGTCAGCCTGAGGTCAGAGACAGAAAAACATACATATTGTTAGGACAGAAAAGTCAACGACAATGCTGTAAATTTTAACAAATGTTGTACGCAGATCCTGAAAACAAAACAAAAAAACAATCACACACCTTTCAAGAGGACTATGCAGTAACGTTTAACGAACATGCGCCTGCAAGTAGTATTTATTGATGTAACTAGAACGCATTCCCTTCGAACCGTGCACTGCGAGTAAACATGCATGAGCACGAGGCTGTGCATGAACATTTAGTAATATAAAAATAGGCAGAAGATTACAGGGGGGGCGGGGGAATAGCCCTATGGTTAGAATGATTACACTTTTCCTGAAACCCAGAGCATCATCATCATCATCATACCACTGCCTGCCAGGGCCTAAATCCAGTTATACAAGACCATCTGACTGGAAAAGTTTTCAATTATCGCCAGGAAATACTCTGCTCTCTGTGCAAGAATGGATTTCTTTTCTACTTGAGAAAGGATGTAAATATCAACAGAGTAATCAGATCATATCGGTATTACGCTGAGCAGTGCAGAGGTCACTACCCAACTCTGTAAGACGACAGGCAATACACCGCAAAAGAAACTTGCTGTCAGTCAAACGCTGCCTAAACACGATGTAAACACCAAAGCACAGTGTTATATAAAAGCTGATCAGGTTAGCAGAGCAGAGAACACACACATGTAGGCCTTACTCCTATTCTGTCTGATTGATGGCTAGTTATGCTAGCTCGCTTACTAGCGTTGATTTGAAGATTAACAGAGAAAATATATATATTTAATCCAATTCAATTTTAAGCTTTCGTAACGTGCATTTTAGGTGAACGCTCAACAATATTTAAAGATTTCAAATATACATATAAATATATATATATATACATACATATATTACAAAATCATGCATGGAGGTTTTAACAGGAAAGATCACTAGCCAAACTGATAGAAATCCAAACTGACATAAGATTAGACTCCAAACGTTCAATCTGATTTACTAACGAATAGTAACACACATATATTGTTGGTATTGTTCTGCCAGACTGTTATTTATGAGCAATTACAACCTTCAACTTGTAACTCCAGATAGTTGTAACATTGTTTACTACCGACATACTAGCAACAGCTAGATTAGCGGTGCTAACTTTACACGCAATACAAACGATAATATTCAAACTTAAAAAAACATTAAACCAAACAAAGGCAAGTGTATGTTGCGAGTACGAGCTGTAGAGACATAGCTGGGTTTTATTTTCAAACCGAGCAAGATTATTTACTTGGTTCAGACAGCAGTGAGTAGCTCAACAGGCCTGGGCCGCTACTTCGAGGAAGCTAGTCTGGAGTAGCTGGCCAGCTAGCTGGAATTGGCTTTAGCCGCAGTTTAGCTTTAGCTCGGTTAAATCTCTTACCAGACAAAATAGGTTGGAGTGGCAGTCCTCCAGGCTCGCCCCGTTGGGTACAAAACAAGAACTCATCTTCACGGTGAAGCCAATCTCGCCATCATTTCACAGCAAAGGAACAGATTTTTTTAGGAGTGTGTTCGTGTGTTTTGTGGCTGGCTGAGTATAAACTCCAGCAGAGCAGCTCCGCAAACAAATCAGCCGTCAAGACGCGTCTCGGGCAAGTTTAGCTGCTAGCGAGCTAACTATTCAAATCCTCCAGTCTCTTGTTGAACTCAGCAACATTCGCTTTAGTTACTTAGCCGCGGTGGAACACAAATATAAGCAGCTCTAAAAGAGTACCCGGTTCTGCGAAATACCGTTCCGTTTTCTATTTGTAAAAAAAAAAAAACAACAACACCCGATAAAAACAACGTAAATAAAATTGTTCGAGGTAATTCCCCCTCCCCCCTCACTTAGCATCAGAGTATCTGGACGGCTAGCTAGCCAACCCACTAGCGTTAGCTAACAAGCTAGCTAACGTTAGCTAGCTGGCTAACCGTTTGGCAGCCCAGCCAGTCAAGTCCAGTAAAAAAAAAAAAAAAAAGTGTTCAGTTACAAAAAAAATCCCTAATATTTTCTCGGTCTTCACAAGAAGGTGTTTACATTAGAAAATGCCCATTAAATATGAATTAAAAGCCAAAATGCAAAATCGTTTAAAACGCGAAACATTGTCCGCTTTCTCATCAATGTCTTGCTGTTTTTTTTCTGTTTGAATAGCTACATGGGTCTGTATCCTTTAATGGCGGCCACAGGGACAAACTCTGTAGCTGCCTCTCGGCTCCGGCTGGGAGTCAACCGAGGAGAAATGAGTCGACTCCGGATTCTGTGGCTCTTTAGAGTGAAAAAGATGAACGAGTCGGTTCTTAACGGGAATCGTTCGACTCGAAAATACCAACACTTGTTTTGAATAGATAGATAGACTGCAAAAGCAGAGTGTCTGTACGCTTAGAAAAAAAGGTTCCACAAGGGTTCTGTGGGAGCTTTCTGTGAAAGGGTAACCAAGTACTGTAGTGTTGTAGGTTGGCAGATGGGTTAAACCTTAGCAAAAAACCATTTAGAGTAATAGGTGGAACATGTTCAGGAGTATAAAACTGAAGTCCTCCAACTTTTTTACGTCTCATTACTTCTTATTTATTTATTTATTTATTTATTTATTTATTTATTATTTAGTGTCCAGACTATGAAGAATTGCAATCATGTATAATGGAGCATTTTGTGGTTTTAAATGACATTACATTAGAACTATTAATCATTAAGAAAATGGCTTTTATGTTTTGTTTTGTTTTGTTTGTTTCCACAAAATAAATGCATGTTCTAACCAAATCCTGATGCATCGTACACATATTCAAATTGTAAATAATTTCACAAATTGTAAATAATTTCTTTTAATTTGCTCAGCAGCTGGTCAGCACAGATGTATCAAGCATCAGACCCAAGCTCTAAAATACAATAAACCACACACATCCTTTCAGCTGGTTTCACTATATGTTCTGTGCAGTAAAAAAAAAAAAAAAAGCCCCAGTAAAACACAGTTAAATTAAAAAATTAATTTAAAAGCATTTTTTTTTCTTAAGCTATCCAATAAAAGCAGGTTGGTTGGGTGTTAAAAAAACAAAAAAAAATAAAAACAACAATTAGTCAGAGAAATTGCCAGAACATTTGTAAAGTATTTTATAAAGAAATTAAAAACTCACTTAAGAGTTCAGCAATCAACATTATACCAAGGAGAACTACCACATTGGTGGATGAAACCTTTAATTTGTAAATCAGTTAATTTGAAAGCCACCAGCTCAAGTTACTAGAAAAGCATTGTGAAGCATACGACAGAATGCAAATTATAACATAAGGAAAGGCTCTAATGCAAAACCTCTACTGTCACAAAAATAGATCCAATCACCTGGTTGTGGTCTTGGGACTTGTTAGTATTACCCTGCCCAGGAGTGGTGTGTGACCATAGATTTTAGTGGGGCGGGATGACAAAAAATAATGATCTAGTCTCAAACAAAATTATGTTGAGAGAATATTACACTTGACCTACGCTTTAGGCTACAATCTAGTGGATTTTCAAGTAAGCCCATATTGAAGAGTTGACAAGTCTTGAACATGAGCTTATTAAAAAACTAACTGTACACCAGTTTTCAATAAGAAAACATAAAGATGTAGTCTGGTCTTAAAGATCAAGTTTGGTTAGTTGAACATCTCTGACATAAGACTGCCACCTCAACTGTGTTTGATGAACACAGATAGGTGATATCAGTAACTGCCTTGTCTAATGTCCCTCCCCTACGCATAATCAAAACAATCATAGAGCGAGCATGGGGTAGAGTGATTCTGCCCCACTGGCCCACTGTTAGCACTTGAATGACCAGTGGGTTACGACAGTCTATGTAATTTCTAACACAGGAATTCACTTTAGGGGTAAAAACATGCTCTTTGTACCTTATGAAACACCTGCATTTCCCAAGGGGATGTTTACAGGAAAAGTTTGGTCACAGTTAGGACAGAAAGATCAATGTATCTACCTGTCCCTATTGTGAATAAAACATGACATCATGACATTGAACAAAGGACTCTCATGAGGCATGTCCAGACTGTGAAAACCTATGATAGCTGAACAAAGACTTACTGGTGACAAAAAAAGAAAATAATGGAGGTTGCTTGATTGTTTTTAATTGTCCTAATTTTTTGAGTGATTACTTCTATGTATTTGCATTGTGAAATCACCATTAAAAAACCCCCAAAACATAATTTAACTATGATGACCATCTTTCTGTCGTGGCACACAACATATTTCGGTTATACAGCTGTTTACAGAAACCTCAGTATCTTGGCTCAGGATGAGACTCAAACCCTTCCCATTATAAATTGACCCTAAAAGTGGAACTGTGAGCAATCTGGAACTGTGAGCAATCCCTCTAAGTATAAGGAACAAGAATGTGCAAAATGTTTATATATGTCCACGTACCTTGTAATATGTTCTAGAGATCAGTTTTTTGTTCCAAGGAGGTAGGCCCATCTCGAGCCTATATATTGAGGTTTCCGTAAACAGCTGTATAACCAAAATTTGTTGTGTGCCATGACACAAAGATGTCCGTTGTAGTTAAACCTTGTAAAATAAATGTAAAAAATGGGTTTGCAATGCCAATAGAGGTAATAGAGGTAATCACTCAAAAAAATTAGAAAAATTAAAAATGGAAAAAACCTACAGTCATGTGAAAAAATAAGTACACCCCATCAAAATTGTTTGATATATTTGGACAAGCAAACATTTGATCCTCTTTGATACAGTGCCTATTAATAAATGTGTTACACTCATGTGTTACAAATGACACATAAAATTGACGTTTTGTAGTAATTTTCACAATTTAAATGAACAAAAAAACAACAACAACATATCAGCCACATGGAAAAAGTAAATACACCCCTATATTTAGCACACCTTCAAATCCATAAAATTAGAACCAGGTGTTCAAGATTGGTTACCAGTGATTATAACTTGCTTAGGGAGTGCAGGTGGAACCTGTCTTGTTTAAAAGTCTCATATCTAGTGTCTGGAGTTCCCTTTGCTATTGAGGTGTGTGGTGTCATCATACCAAGATCTAAAGAGTTCTATAAGGCCTTCAGAAAAAAAGATTGCGGATGCCTATGAGTCTTTTCACTGTAAGGAAAATAATCTACAAATGGTTCAGATTTCAAACAACTGCCAATTTGTTGTTGTCCCAGCAAATTTAGCCCAAGAGCAGACCGTCTGATGCAAAAAGAAGTCACCAAAACGACCAAAATATAATCACAGGATCTGCTAGTAAGTCTTACAAATGTTGGTGTCAAAGTGCATGCTTCTACAATCAGAAAGAGATTGCACAAATATGACCTGCATGGGAGGTGTGCAAGGAAAAAGCCTTTGCAAGACTACAGTTTGCCAATGAGCATATAGGCAAAGACCAGGGCTTTTGGAATTGTCACGAATGCGGAGACGGAGGTGGCTGCACGTGCAGATTCAAAGTTTAATAAGTTGTGAAAACACAAAAGACACATAGCATATGTGAACAGGGAAACAAACATAAACCAAGACCTAGGAGAAGAGCGAGAATAACGTGACAACATTAGACGAAACAAAGCCAGACACCGAGTGCTGTACAAACCGTGACTTAAATACATACAGGTGCTCGTTAACTGGGATGAGAGTCAGGTGCGGGTGGTCATGTTACCGTGATGCAAAGGTGCAGTGGCTGCTGGGAATTGAAGATCCTATTTCCTTTGGTAGATTCATAATGGGAATAATGTGCTCTGGACAGACGAATCAAAGATAGAGTTGTTTGGCCACAGTAACAGCAGACATGTTTGCCACTGACCAAAGACAGCTTTTCAGGAGAAGCACCTCATACCAACTGTGAAGCATGGTGGTGGAAATGTTATGGTTTGGGGTTGCTTCACTGCTTCAAGGACTGGACAGCTTGCATTCATTGATTCAACTATGAATTCTGCATCATATCAAGAGTGTTACATAATGGATACAACTTAATTGGAGGGTTAAATGAGGTATGCCATATAATTATTTGCTTTAAAGCAACCAACATTCAGACATATTCACTTGTTAAACCTATAATATTGACTTTACAGATCACTACAAATATACATCACTCATCACAGTTAGCTGACTAGCTTGGTACTAAAAAAAGACAAACAGAGTTGTCATTGTTACACCCCCCAGCCCCCCCTTTCAGGTGTAAGTCAAATGCAGCATAAATAATTGCAGCCATCCATGATCATAACCCTAAATCCCGGACACAAGACATGCTGGACTCACTTAATGGTAGTTCCTGGTTCTTAGTGTAAGGCCAAGGAAAAGTCACCAGGGATAAGTCAACCACTGACTGCCTTTGCCATGCCATGGGGGCAGTACCACTGGATTGGGATTCCACTTGGGCTAAGTTCAGCCCCTGATGAATTTCAAAGAAATATGTAAGTGTCTGGTGGGTCTTAGGGATGTAATTTTTCAAAATGTAATTATTTAGATGACAATGGCAAAAGGGGAGCATGGTGGTGATAGGCTGTGTCTCTAGAACACTAACCCGACTCAAGCAAATCTATCAAATGCATTCAGGAATAGGCCATTTACGAATGGTTGTATAACTACCTTTATTAGGATGCCCCTAGACATTTACAATTTCATGAAATAGTGCACTGAAGAAATGACCCAGGATGAGTCCAGAAAGGATATTGGTAAAGAGAGACATGCTGAGAGTATAGTGAAGGATTTGTCTTTACCAACCTTAGGGAGATCCCTTAAGCCAGATCAAATTCATGAGAGCCAAGACAAATACACTGTCATTGGATGAGTCTTCCAGCCTAGAAGGAAGGACTAGCAGTCCACTGCTCACCAGCAGAGAACAGAGCATCCAGATATGTCATTATGCAGTGGTTTGCAAAACAAAGTAGTTCCTGCTTGAGTTCACCAATAACTTGAAGATTTGTTAGACAACATTTCCTCCCTGAAAGCTATGAAGTACTACCAAGCATAAACACAAATATACTGTACATCTATCTTAAAAGTTACTGTTGTTTTAGCTGTAGTTCTTTAACCAGTCCTCATGTTCTTAATTAGGCTACAAGTCAAGTCCTTGAGGCATTTTTCATACCCTTTCAGGGTAACGTGGCCACTGAGAAGTGGTGGGTTCAACAGTTTCAGAAGTGTTAGAGTCAAGGTCTGGGACATGTCAGACAGCAAAGCTTAATACAACAGGTCACTGAAATTGCCAAACTGACTTTTTTCAATGTAACTATAAAGTTCTGCCCAGGTAAACACAATGCAGTTACATTCTAGGATGCCCCTAGACATGGACACATCAGGCATTATGAGATCATATTCATCTGATGTGTATGTGACAGTGTATGTCAGAGGCTCAATCTTTAGAACATACGACGCCATATGGGAAAGCCTTACAAGCTAAGCACATAGGTACATCAGGGTTGTAATGAATAAGCATATTTTCAGAAGTGATCAGTTCTTTTACATATTTAGATGCTTGGACACAGTCCTTTTCCCATTTCCATGTGGTCTCACAGGCGACAGGTGATTCATTGAATGCAGGACCATGGAGAGGATTGGTAGTAGTTGACAAGACCCAAAAAGGATTGCAGCTGACTCATATTTACCAGTCTAGGTGCCTTGAGAAGTGCGCTAATTTTGTCCTGGGATTTATACAGTCCCTCCTTATCAATTACATGTCCACAGAATTCTATGTAGTCTTTGGTCAAGACTGCTTCAAGGTTTGCTAGGTCACTGCCAGTGACAATTATATCAGCCAACTAACACTGTGTGCCAGGGATACCCTGGATCACTTTATCCAGAGCTCTCTGCCACATAGCAGGAGCTGATGTGACCCCAAACACCACCCTGTAGTAGTAAGAGACCTTTATGAGTATTTATTGTGAGAAAATATTTGGATGACTGTTCCATCACTGAGAGTGGTGATAGATATAATGTATGTGAGGGAGTGGATATTGGTCTGAATGTAGCACAGGATTTAGTGACATTTTTTTGACTACTTGCACTATGGGTGATGCCCAGTTACATCCGTCTGCTTTGGAAAGAATACCCTGATCCTCCAGAGGCTTCAGTTAAGCCTCAGTTCTGAGCCTTAGGGCAAATAGAGTATGGCACAGATCAAGCCTTATGGAACTTGGTTGGACATTGTCCTCTATCAAAATACGTGCCTTCAAATGTTTCATAGTCCCAAGTCTCGCTTGGAGAACCTGAGCAGAACATTCCAGTAGCTGCGTCAGCTGTACTGCCTTTATGGACTGCCAGTTGAGCTGAATGATCCTTAGCCAGTCACATCCAACAAAGGCACAGTGTTGATCTGCAGTACATAAGGGGCAAGTATCCTTTTTTGTGTTCACTTTCAGTTTTCCCACAGTTACAATTTTCTCTCCTGTGTACGGTTTTAGCATTACTGTGGTAGGTTTCGGTTTCATGTGTGAAAATGTTTGATATGACATTTGATATGAGATGTTTGACAGTGTTGATCATGTGTCCAAATCCATCTTTAAATTTACTCCTTCAATTACAGATGTCACCTAGATTCTTCAGTTACAGATTCACTCAACGGCCTCTTTCAGAGAATGTAGCTCTAGATACTAGTAATTATTATTACCATTAGCCATCTGAACCTACATCATTCATGTCATGCACCTTTTTCTCTTTCTTTCCTGGTTTACACAAGTTTTTCTCTTTTTGTTTCACTTTGCACAGTTTACACTGTTTGCATTCTTTGTCTTTGAATCAGCATTCAGTAGGTTCATGTGGCTTTTTCCCACATCTAAAGCATGCATGTGTTTTTCCGTTGCACAGCTCACGCGACACTCTACTGTGGTCTTCCTTTGCAATTCGAAAGTCCCTATCTCCAATGTGTGAGTTAATGTCAAGTATTTTTTTTCCCAGTAACCAGTTATTTCTGCATGCTTCATTGTGCAGCCTGCACACAAACCTATCTCTGAGGGCATCAAACAACACTTCGCCAAACTGGCACTGCTCTGCAAGTGTGCAGTCTGCACTTAATTTTTAAAATGAATGTCCTGTTCACTAACTACAGTTATTAACAACAAATTATCAGTAATGTTACATTTTAAATAACCAGCAACCACTGACATATTTATCTCCTTCAGTTTAAAACAGCAATGCCTGTGCCTTGCTGGAGTAGTGCAAGAATCACACCATTGGGAGAGATTTGCTTTCAGATTTTATTACTTTCTTCATTCATTCTCAGTCTCAAAATGAACTGCTTTCCTCCCATAGACAGCTCTGTGGTCTTTATGTTGATTTATGCATTTAAACAACAAAAACGCAGTCTTCACAGGCAAAACTCAGAGCTCAAATCAAAAGCAGACATTCAGAACTACTCATATTTTTAAACAATATATATATATCAGGCACACATGGGCAACAAAAAACACCTGCCAGTCACATATTCCAACATTGTTGGTCACTTGAAAAATGGATGGGTTCAAATAAATAGTCCATCCATCCATCCATCCATCTTCTACTGCTTACTCCTTCTTCAGGGTCGTGGGGGAACCTGGAGCCAATCCCAGGGAGCATCGGGCACAAGGCGGGGTACACCCTGGACAGGGTGCCAGTCCATCGCAGGGCACAATCACATACACACTCACACACCCATTCATACACTACGGACACTTTAGACACGCCAATCAACCTACCATGCATGTCTTTGGACTGGGGGAGGAAACCGGAGTACCTGGAGGATACCCCCACAGCACGGGGAGAACATGCAAACTCCTCAAATAAATAGTGCCATGTTCTAAGTTGTTCACACATCTAGATAAAAATAACCGGAAAAGAAAAATGAAATTCTAGTCTATTTTCTCATATTCATCTTATGAATTAATATGAGAAAAATATATTTGAAGTATATTCCCATTGATATTTAAAATGTCTGGGTGACTAGGTACAGGAAATTGTTCAACCATGACTTCCTGTTTCAGGGGGGTATAAATATGAGGTAACACATAGGCCATACTCCCTTGGTCATTCATAACAATGGGTAAGATCAAGGAATATAGCTGTGATGTGCGGCAAAAGGTTGTTGAGCTTCACAATATGGGAATTGTAATGGGAAAATAGCTCAAGCATTGAAAATGCCCATTTCCACCATCAGGGCAATAATTAAGAAGTTCCAGTCAACTGGAAATGTTATGAATGAACTTGGAATTAGACGTGTGTCTATATCGTCTCAACAAACTGTGAAGAGGATGGTTGGAGTGGCCAAAAAATCTCTGAGGATCACAGCTGGAGAATTGCAGAAGTTAGTTGCGTCTTGGGGTCAGAAAGTCTCCAAAACTACAATCTGAAGTCACCTACATCACCACAAGTTGTTTGGAACGGTTTCAAGAAAAAAGCCTCTACTCTCATCCAAAAACAAACTCAAGCGTCTTCAGTTTGCCAGACACTACTGGAACTTCAAATGGGATCGGGTTCTATGGTCAGATGAAACCAAAATAGAGCTTTTTGGCAATAAACACCAGAGGTGGTTTTGGTGCACAGAGAGGGAGCCATATGGAAAAGTACCTCATGCCCACGGTTAAATATGGTGGTGGCTCTTTAATGTTTGGTGCTGTTTTTCTGCCAGAGGACCTGGACATTTTGTTAGGACACATGGCATCATGGACTCTATCAAATATCATCAGATATCAAATGAAAACCTGACTGCCTCTGCCAGAAAGCTTAACATAGTCTGTGGTTGGATCTTTCAGCAGGACAATGAGCCAAAACATACATCAAAATCAACACAAAAATGGTTTACTGACCACAAAACCCATAGAAACCTGTGGGGTGAAATGAAGAGGAGAGTTCACCAGCGTGGTCCTCAAAATTTGAAGGATCTGGAGAGATTCTGTATGGAGGAACGTTCTCAGACCCCTCGCCATGTATTCTCCAACCTCATCAGGCATTATAGGAGAAGACTCAGAGCTGTTATCTTGGCAAAGGGATATAGCTGAAAGTATTGAATAAAAGGGTGCAAATAATTGTTGCACAACTATATTTAACCTAGAAAAGTCTGAGGTGAATTCATAGGGGTGCCAAAATTTGGGTTGCTAGATATATAACCCCTTCAGTCTCCTCTTCAGGAGGTGAAATTCATGCTCAACTGTCTGGTGATTGGCCTTTATAAAACCTTTCACTCCCCCCCACCGATAAAGAGTTGGCCATGTGTTTTGGATCGTTGTCTTGCTGCACGATAAAGTTCCTCCAGATTAATTTGGATGCATTTCTCTGTAAATTGGCAGATAATATGTTCCTGTAAACTTCTGAATTCATTCTGATGCTACCATCATGAGTTACATCATCAGTAAAGATTAGTGAGCCTGTTCCAGAAGCAGACATGCAAGCCCAAGCCATGACACTACCTCCACCATGTTCTTCGAACAGTGGATTGTGATACCTTTAGCCCTGCCCTGTGGAGGTTGTTGGTGTTGCCACTGACTGATGTTTTTGTGTTTCTCTTCACAGCTCTAACATTGTTTCTGTCTTCAGCTGTTGTTGTTTTCATTGGCCGACTAATTCACTGTCTATTGCTCAGTACACCAGTGGTTTCTTTCTTTTTCAGGAATTTCAGATTGTTGTATTGGCTATGCCCAATGTTTGTGCAATGCCTCTGATTGATTTTCTCTCTTTTTTTCAGTTTCAATATTATTACTTGCCTACAAATTGGGTGGTCTAACAAAATGTGCTATGTCCTATATCGTTTAACACATCTACATGTCTCTTCTCATATTCATCTTTTGATCTCAAACCCAAATGTCTTCAGACTACAGACTACTATACACATATAAATATAAATAAATAAATCTATCTATCAATAGGTTCCATGTTGGGTCCTTCCAGATTTTCTTATACAGCATATACAGCAGGATTTTTCTCTTCATCTGGAAGGTCTGCAGTATGGGCTAGCTTTGAAGTCCAGACTGACAAACCTGCAAAGATCTGTGGTGCATAGTTGTCATATAAGACACCAGCTGTTGCCTTAACTTTCGCAACACCCTGAGTGAAACTATGCAGGTTACTACAATTGGACGGCCGTAGTTTCAGATCTGCTTTCCAGTGCTGTGGTGTGCAGCCAGGTAGAACAATGGTTTTGGCTTCAGCTGAGAATGAAATCTACAGCTGCTCTGGTGTTTTTCAGTTTCAATGAATTTAATGGGAGCCTTTTCTTATTTTTATGAACTCTTGCTTCCACATCAGCAATTTTATAATGCTTTATCAGAGCATTAAAACTTCTGTTCTGTTCGAGTTCATGAACATATTTGAAAACATCTATGCATATAATCACTGTAGAAGAAACCAGTGCTTTGTTCTTTGAGCTCAGTCTGATTTCCTCTTGCTGGATTTTAAAGGTGCGTAACACCAGGCAGTTTCACACTCTTCATGTGACATACTCAAGAACTGAAGATGAATATCCAGCAGCTCCTCCTGGGGAAATCTTATTTGGCATAGCTCTCCAACATTCCCTTTCAGGAGGGAATTTCACCATTTACCTTTCAGGAGCAGGGGCATGCATTTTCTGCAGCTGTGCTTGCTTTATCTCTAAAAAGCAGGAACAATCAGGTATGCCATATTTTCAAAACTGACATGATGATGTGCTGAAAACATTACAAGATTCTATTATGGTTATGTACAGAAATCATTATGTAATGAAATCATTATCCTAAATGAGCCTTCCTAAATTATTCTTCAGAACCTCTATCAATTGTCACTGTTAATAGTACCATTGAGAAATCCAGCCTGTCAAATAGTCATTTAAAACTGACAAAATTATTTATTAATTAATAGAATATATAATAGTAGTTAAATTTAATAGATTATTAAATCATTGTCTGTGTGACAGAACCACACTTAACCTTTAAAGAAACATGTTTTAAATATCTGCTTTTGCTTTCCTTTTACTGAATTTGTTTTATAAATAAAAACATTTTAAAATAATTTTTTTCAATGTTTTATATAAAAGAAAACATTTTATGTACAGTGCTGTGAAATTTTGTGTATATCTCATGCTAAATAGTTTTAGATCTTCAAACAAAATATTTGCTTTATAACATAAAGCAAAAGCAACCTGAGTAAACACAAAATACAGTTTATTACAATACAATACAATCTATTAATTTTTTTATTCAAGCAAAATAATTATAATTATCCACCAGCTATCACCCATGTGAAAAACTAATTGCCCCCTTAAAAATCTAGTTGTGCCAGCTTTAGCTGCAATAACTCCAATAAAACGTTACTGATTACTGGAGATCAGTCTTTCACAGCACTGTGGTGAAATTTTGTCAAACTTTAATTTAGCTTTTTTTTTTTTTTTGCCATTCAGAGGTGGACTTACTCCTATACTTTGGCTCATTGTCTTGCTGCATAATGCAATTGCGCTTGAGTTTCAACTTGCGGACTGAAGACCGGACATTCTCCTTTAGGATTTTCTGGTAGAGAGCAGAATTCATGTTTCCCTCAATTATTGCAAGTTGGCCAGGCCCTGAAGCAGTAAAGCATCCCCACACCATCACAATTCCACCACCATGCTTGACTGTAAGTATGATGATCTTTTTGTGGAATTCAGTGATTGGTTTACGCCAGATGTAACGGGACCCATGTCTTCTAAACAGTTCCACTTTCGACTCATCAGTCCACAGAACATTCTCCCAAAAGGTTTGATGATCATCAAGGTGTGTTTTGGCAAAATTCAGACGAGCCTTAATGTTCTTCTGGGTTAGCAGTGGTTTTTACCTCGCCACTCTTCCATGGATGCAATTTTTGCCCAGTGTCTTTCTGATCGTGGAGTCATGAACAGTGACCTTTACTGATGCAAGTTCCTTTGATGTTGTCCATGGCTCTTTTGTGATTTGCTGGATGAGTAGTTGCTGTGCTCTTGGAGGAATTTTGGAAGGTTGGACACTTCTGGGAAGGTTCACTACTGTTCACTAAGGTTCACTATAGGTTTTTCCATTTGGAGATAATGGCTCTCACTGTGGAGTCCCAGAGCCTTTGAAATAGTTTTGTAACCCTTCTTATACTGATGTATTTCAATCACGTTCTTCATCATCATTTTTGGAATTTATTTAAATTTTGGCATAGTGTGTTACTGGGTAAGACCTTTTAACCAACTTCATGCTGTTGAAAAAGTTCTCTTTAAGTGTTGATTTGATTGAACACGGCAGTAATCAGGCCTGGTTGCGTCTAGTCCAGCTGAACCTCATTATGAATGCAGTTTCATAGATTTAGGGAACTAAGGGGGCAAATTTTCACACAGGCCCAGTTGGTATTGGATAACATTTTTGCTTCAATAAATAACATCATTTAAAAACTGTATTTTGTGTTTACTCAGGTTGCATTTGTTTTATCTTAGATTTTGTTTTAATTTCTGAAACAATTTAGTATGAGAGATTCCCAAAAACAGAACAAATCAGGATGGTGCAAATACTTTTTTACAGCACTGAAAATAACATTTCCATGTCATTTTAAAAAAATATATTTTATGTTACCATATATAATATAAAATATATGTAATAAATATCTGTATAAAAGATAACTAAAACTATTTTTTGTAGTCTCTAGAGTTTACACAAAATTGTGTGAAAAACAAAAAACACTGTGTGACAAAAAATTAAACAAAAATTAGACATCCAGTTAGTGGCAGTTCTGGGAGGAGAAACACCTTGTTGATGAGAGAGGTCAGTGGAGAATAGTCGGACTGGTTCAAGTTGACAGAAAGGTTAAAGTAACTGAATTAACAGCTCTTTACAACAGTGGTGAGAAGGGATCTGATAGAACCTTGAGGCTGATGGGCTCATCAGGTTCCACATCAGGTTCCACTGCTGTTAGCCAACAACAGGAATCAAAGGCTACAGTGGGAATCTAAGACTCACTGAAACTGTACGGTTGAAGATTGGAAAAATGTTGCTTGATAGGCTTGTGTAATACTGATTTTTCCCCTAATCATGACTTACCATTTTAAAAAAATAATGAAAAACAATTAAGATTTATTGGTTCCGTTCCACCACACGAGATCCACACTGATGAGAATTCTCAGAAGTGATCTGACACCCGGAGCTCAAGCTCCAGTATTTATACTGTATTTACACAGTAGATAACCAATATATTTCAGAAAGACTATGATATCAATACCAATAGGGTTAAAAAAGAGCTCATCTACATTACCATTATGTTTTGAAAAAGGCCTTTACAATTTACCATTAGGTTCTGAAAAAGGGCTTTCCAAGTTACCATTAGGTTCAAAAGTGGAGAGACAAAACAATTTAGAGTGACCTTGGTCTCACTATTATCTTGCGGGGGGGGGGGGGGGGGGGCAGCTTGACTCAGCTACCCTTATAAATGGCTCCTCATGGTTTTCTCTTAAAATTAAGGCCTTCCTTGTGTGACAAGAATCTTCACCATGTGAATTATGAGTAAGTTACATTTTTCTGTATGTCTAGTTTATAATTTATTTTCATATTTGCTCTATATCTCTATTTTATATATAGTTATACTGCTTGCAAAATGGTTTACTGTACTTCCTACTTCATAATATCATTATATTACCCTTCTACTATCCTACATATCCTACTACTCTTTATTTTTATAAAGAGTATACATAAAGAGTATATATTTTATTATTATAAGATATTACCCTTATAATATCTTAATACTCTTTTTTATTATTCTTATAAAGTTATAATTTTATGTGTGTGTGAGAGAGAGAGACAGAGAGAGTGTGTGTGTGTTTTATGTCTACATGCCCGCCCTTGACTGTAGGAGAGTGTGTGTGTGTGTTTGCACTCCTCAGCTCTTATACTTCTTTTTGACTTTTTGACTAATAAACCATAGTGTGTTACTCTTAAAGTGTGAATCCAATTCGTCAATATCCGCCTAATACCGCTTCTGTGTGTCTAGGTGCCCGTCGTCATTTTTCCTTCTCTCCTTTACTGGAGGGTCTGGATTTGAATCTGACCATTCTTCCCTCTTCTCACCTGTCAGTCCGCCCTACTCTCAGTGGTCTCCTTATTTCACCTTTGCTGACTATCCCATGTCCCCAGGACACACCCCATTTTCTTCCCCCTACCGCTCTCCTCAAGATTACGCACCCACCAGTCCTGTGAATTATCAATAAAATTACATATTACTCATACTAGGTCTCCCTCATGTTTATTTCATGTCATTTTTATCCACAACAATTGTCAGGAACCGAAAAGCAGGAAAATGAGCATTTCCACCATTTCAGAGGGTAGGAGGAGGGTGTAATAATATTATCAGCTGTGCAATCAGGAACTGCTTCCTGGGGTTATGAATCTGGCTCTCCTTCGCATGCATGTGCATTACAAAGTTGGCATACTATTGCTGCAAATGTACTCAAAATTTCTGCTGATTCTATTGTGAAAATAGAATACTATGGTGCATGAATGCCCATGAAAGCGGGTCTGCCAAGGAGTCATAATTTATATGTCAGAATGACATATAACTAACAAAAACAAAAAAGGCACTTTTACTCACCGCATATATTATTTCCATTAACATTATTTGTAAAATGTTACAGATCAAAACCTTCGTCTATTTTATTTCATATTAATGAACTCAACATTCTCCATTGACAGTGACAGAAATCAAGGGTGCCACATGGGGAAAGGGCCATGGCTTCCCACTGTCATTTACATGTACTTTCTGAGAGCTCAAAACACCAGCACGAATATTTAAATTGTTATATGTCGATGGGCTCATCTCGTTTTATTTTGGGGAGAAAAAATTGGCTTATTTTTAGGTGATAACTTGTAGTAGTGTACCCTGGTGTTAAATTGCAGAGCTACTACTCAAAACGCATGAAGGTTAGCAGGTATGATAATATAATATAATATAATTGGACAAACATCACTGAACATCATGTCCAGAGTAGTCAAAGGTTTTTTCTCTTTTAACAGAGATTGTGTTGATTACAATAATTATACCACAGTGTGACTGAATTCTTAAATCAAGGTGTTGATTAATTTTCTATAGCAGCACACATCTTAATATTACATTAATATTCACATATACTTAACATAATATAATATACATAATCTAAACCTAATAATTAACAGATTAAGATGCCATGTTGTTATAACAAGGAAAAATGTTTTCTGCTAGATTTATGGAACCAGTCATTTAACATTTATGGAAGGAGTGTCAGTGCTTTGTAAAAGTCAAAGAGTTTCCTGACACTTACTTTACAGTAGCTGTATACAGTGGTTCCCTTACCAGCTCCTTATTTTTCTCTCTCAAAGTTAATGAGACAAAAAAATTGCAGTTTGTTATATTAGAGCAACCAGATAGCACTCCTCTTTCCTAAAGACTCGCAGATGGTAAGGTCAGAATTTGGTATTAACAGCATGAATCCATGGACCCAACCTGCCTTGTGTCAACAGTTCAGGCTGGTATAACGCTGTAGAGAGGGTTTTCTTGGCACACAGTGGGTCCCTTAATACCAATTGAGCATCATTCGAATGCCACAGCCTATTTGAGCACTGTTGCATGTGCATCCCTTTATGGCCACAATTTGCCCACTTATAATGTCTATTTCTAGCAAGATAATGCACCTAAAGCCTAAAGTCCTAAAGTACTAGCCGTTTCAAACTGGTTCAATAAACAGGACAATGAGTTTGGTGTACTTTAATAGCATCCTCAGTTACCAGACCTAAATCCAGTAGAGCACCTCTGGGATGTTGTACAAGAGAAGATTCTCAGCATGAAAATAAAATAAAAAATAGTGAAGCGCTTAACAATAATATCCAAAGAGTAAAGTGAGGCACTAAATAATAATATCCAAAAAGTAAATCAAATGCAAGGTCAAGGTCACTGGCATAGTGCATTACATTGCCCCGTCACTGTAGCTTACGGATACTGAACGAAGGTGCTCCTGTGATCTCTAATGGCAGTGGTGGCTCAGCTCTGGTTACTTGGTTCAGGGGAGATAGAAAGTGGGGTTTGAGTAGAGAGACATGGAAAGTAGGAGTGATTTTGTATGTATGTATGTATGTGGTAACTCTACTTTATTAGAAACTGGATTTACTTGTCTGAGGATATGAAAGGGACCAGTAAAATGGGGAGTTAGTTTTCTGACAGGAGTTTGAGTTTCAGATCCTTTGTGGATAGCCAGAATGTCTGCCCAGGTCATAGAGATAGATGTGTATGACTATGTGGGGTCTGCTTGTTGTTTTTGAAGGCAAATGGCATGCTGCATTTAAACACAGGCTGCCTCCCAGGTCTGTTCACTCCTCATCCAATCATTGACAGCTGTGAAATCCAAGGCACAAACGATTGCTTTAAGACTACATAGAAAGCCTGGCATCCCCTAAAATTTCATTAAAATGCAGCAATGAAATGCTTAACAAAGTGTTTATGTTATGCATCATTCTTGCTGAAATTCAATATTTTAATGAATCAAATGATCAAATATATCACTGCAGTATGTCACTGTTCATTGCAATGCAAACTCTTTGCAGCCTGTGTGAAAATCTCATATGAAGCCCCTGACACGCCTCCAATAGAAGCCTGGTTATGAATGGCTTCAAGGCAGGTTCAAGTACAATGTGTTTTAATAGGAGCAAAGATTAAAATTCATTGGACAACAGGCTTTTAATACGTTATTTTGAGTTCTGCCTGGAGGCTGTGTATCTCTGGGAGTGAATGCAAGTGTGGTCAGGTTGGTTTTGCATAGAAAAAACATCTCAGTGCAGGTTTGCCCATATGCTTCTCAATATGATGATTGGGAGATCTCTCAAAGGGGCAGAACCTCATTATCAACTATTAACTATTATCCAGGGAAAGAGACGAGGCTGAAATCCTAACATGCATTGGAAGGGTGTGAGGCCTGTGGAGGAGGGAATCAGAAAAGTCTGTGCATACTCAATCCAGGGGAGAAAGCAGCTCAGGACATGTTGGTTGTTTGCACAGAAGGCTATGAAGAACATCCCGATCATTTGTCTGTCAACTGAACTGGGGGTGATAGCCCTAAGGCAGAATGACAGTAATGTATAGACATTTGCAAAAGGCATGCCTTCGATCTAATATGCACTTGGACGGTGACCAAGCAGCCCATGCACACATAACCCGACACGCATCTCGCACGACTGCCACTCAGGTGCTGAACAGACAGCTCTGCTTCAGCACCGTGATTGCTTTGGACAGCTTGGAAGCACATAGCTGCAGGGCGGGATGGCAGAAACACATACGGCTGGTGGCCAATGAGTGGAGTGGCAGTTACTCACCGAAGGAGGATATAAAAGATGCTCCTTGGCCCAGCTGCACCCTCGGCCGCTACCCGCTGCTAGCGCCATGCTCCCCTGGTCCTGCCTCAAGCCAGCTCCAGCCAGATCGCTTCTCCCCACGCCGGGAAGACAGCGCCACTCGCCACCTTCACCCAGAGACCTCACGCCTTCACCATTCCCCTTCCCTCACATATTAAAATAAAACACTTCTACTTTTTGCACCTAAACTGCCTCCAGTGTGTCTGTGTTCAGCCTGTCTCAGCCTTGAGTAGCTACACCTAGAAGTGAGGGGTTTTGAATGGTGAAGAATGGGGGAGCTAGTGAATCTTTCTTTGAGGTTCTGGAATGCTTGTGTGACTACATTGAACCATTTCAAAGTTCTCGGCTTCCACTTCGTAAGGGAAGTCAGAGGTAGCATGACACAGCAGAAGACTTGTATGACAGGCAATAGAAATTGGTGAATCCGAGGAACCTTTGCATCTCCTTGGTGGCATGAGGCTGGGGTCAGGAATTTACAGCTCCGACCTTGGATTAGTTCATTTTCATCCCATGCTGGTCTAGGATGTAACCTAAGATCTTCACAGATGGCTGAAGAAATTCATACTTTTCCATTTAACAAGCAAATTATTTTCCAATAGCTTTTTGAGAACTTGTCAAATATGCTGAATACGTTCCATCTCTGATGAAGAAACGATCAACATATTGATATACACAATGGGAAATGTTTCCAAAAACTCTCAGAATTTCAGGAAAGAAGGCTTGAAAAAAATGGAAGCAGCATTTACAAGCTCATATGGCATTACAAAATATTCATAATAGGCAATCATGGAGGCAGCTTTCCATTCACTGCCTTCTTTGATTTGTATGCACTTCAAAGATCTAATTTGGTGAAAATGTTTGCTCCTCTTACCTGTTTGAGGGCATAAGGGACAAGAGGCAGTGGGTATTTGGACTTAATCATGACAGCATTGTGGAACTGTAATCAATACATGGTTGGAGCTTGCAATAATTTTTCTCCAAAGAAGAACCCTGCCACAATGGGGGGCATGGTCAGCCTAATATAGCCTTGGTTCAGAGCTTCCAGGATGTACTATTCTATGGCTTTTTCTTAGGTGTGGTATGTAGATATGTACAGCTTCTTGGTGGCAAGGAGCCAGACAGGAGGTCAATGGCACAGTCCCAGGGGTGATGAGGTGGAAGCTTGGCAGTTTTGTCTTTGCTAAATACCTCAGATCGTTCTGGAATTTGGATCTTTTGTGGGGTATCTGGGCTTTACACCTGTCTAGAGTGACAAGGTAAAGAGATGGGATTGTCAGGTTATGGGTAGCCAACCAAAGTGTTTCAAGAACAATCTTTAAGGGATATAAGTGGAATGTTTAACATTTTTGCTGTGGTTTCATGACGTTACCAGCAGCTCCTTAGTCAGCAAGTGCTGGAAAATAGTTAGAATATAGGCACCAGAATAGTTTCACAGGTAAGAGAATTCTCTTATCTATTGAAGGAGTTGTACCTTTTCTCACCTGCATTTGATGATGATTTTTGGCTTTGGGTTTAGGTGGCTCAGAAGTGACTCAGAAGTTATTTCCACAGTATACTCAAAGCCCACTTTGTTTAAGGCATTCCTTCTCTTCCAGAATCAGGTTAGCACAAGCTACTTCCATGGACTCTAGGTATATTGTGGCTAGGCAGAGGACATGATTGGATAAATAAGCTGGGAGAGCATTGTTGTGATATAGTAGTTCTGTTTGCAGCATCTTATTGAGGCCTTGAAGGAAAACCAGTTTTAGTGCATTTTGTTCCATACATTTTTGGCTTATAGGGTGCGAAAAGGAAGAACATAATGAGTTGCAGTCTTTTTATCTTGCTTAATTGAGTCTCTCTCCAGCCTCTTCCTGATTGATGGTAATCACATAGCTCCCAGAATTATCTCTCGAACTCTGCGAATGTTTGGTGCAGTGTCACATGATTGAAATAGTGGTGGCCCAAGTGGATGGGAGGGATGGCATACTCTGTTATTAACCAGTTGTGGGTGTCTGTGAGTCTAGGTATGCAGAAGAGGGTAGGTAGCACTTTCTGTCAAATGTATTACGCTGCCCTGTGATTCACTATGAGCAGCAATTGGAAACGATGTGTTTGGTTGGCTTCACAGGTCTCAGAGGAAAAATGTGCTATCCTTCACCCTTCCAGGTTGGTAGCTGTCTTGTGGTACGGGAGAACTGGATGTTGGTTGGAAATTGACCTTGACTGAATTAGGGAAGAAATTAGGAAAAAAAATTGGAATTTCACTGGAATTTCACTCTGACTCACTGATTGTCTAAAAGTAACTACTATTTATTGATTTACATTTAATTTGTATTTAACTGAATATGTAATATATAAAATAATACACATGACCCTTGTAACAACACATGCAACTCAGGAACACAGTGGACTCAAGGTGAGTAGGGCAGGCAGCAAAAAACCCAAAATTGTGTGATAAAAAACAGAATGAAAAACTTGCAAGGGTCAGGCAATCAGGAATCAGAATGAACAAGGCAAACCAAGATCTCAGAAACCAAAGGATGATAGCAGAGTTAAAATACCAGAATATCACTAAAGGAGGCTTGGCATGTAAGGAAAGAATAACACTGAACGATACTTTGCACTAAGGGTATGTTTGGTGTGTGCTTATACTGTATAGTGGTGAATGGCGAGTGGTGATTGAGTTCAGGTGTGTGTAATCAGAAATTGGGTGACTGTGAATGTGACAGAGAGTGTGTGTACTGGGAACTGGAGATGATGCGTATTGGGAATGCGTGTTGGGAAATGGAGTTCAAGGCTGCCATGTTTGTATGAAGTAAAGTATGGCAGAGTGGTGCAGGGAGGTTTGGGTATATTCAATCCAAGTATACACTGGAATGAGGTAAGCTGGGTGGCAGAGTGGCACAGAGAGTTTTGGGCGTTTTGGGGCATATTCAGCTCAACTGAAGCCAAGACTAATCTGCCTGGTTAGCATCACAAAATGTCATTGGAAATCTTCATGGTTGGCCTGCTCCACCTGATCATTAGATGATAGGTGGTATCCTTGTGTGAGTCTGACCATGACTTCTAATTTTTCTATGAAACTGGACATGAATTGTGTGCCTCTGACACTAACTATACCGAAGTATTTGAACATGTGGTTGAAAAGTGTTTCTGCCATTGCAAAGGCCAAAGGCAGTTTTTGTAGTGGAATGAGGCTCAGGGATTTTGAGAACCAGTCAGTGATGACCTTTATAACTGTGTTTCCTTGGGAAATAGATTAATCATGAAGTCAATGTCCAGGTGAGACCATGGTCATTGGGGAACCAGCAGAGGCATTAATTTAATTGCCAGCAGGGTCCTGGGCACTTTGGCTTAAACATGATGTGGCAAACCTGTTCATGTTGCTGTGCATGCTTGGTCACCAGTACACATTTTGGAGGAGCTGACAGGTTTTGTGAACCTCGGGATGTCCGGTGGTGCAGGAGGTGTGAGTCCATGTGATCACTTTGTCTCTCAACATTTTCTCCATGTGAGACAGGATTCTGGTACGGGTGTTTAAAGATGGGTGCAGTGGTAAATGCGTTCTTGAAGGATAGAGAAGTATTGATCCCTAGCTGACTTTAATTTCTTGGTCCGTTTCTTGATCAGGGAAGTGAGCAGTGCAGTGATGTGGCTGAAGTTGTGAATGAACTTTCATTAGAAGTTGGTAAATCCCAAAAATCTCTGGAGGTCATTGATGGTGACAGGTTTGGGACAATCTCAGACAGCATTTACCTTATTCGTCTCCATGAGAGCCCCCTCTTACTGATAATGTAACCCAGGAAGATTCCTTATATGTGGAACTCATATTTTTCTCCTTTTATATAGAACTAGTTCCGTGGCTGCAGTTTTATCACTTGCTTGACATGGTTAATGTGAGTTTCTAGGGATGGAAAATAGATGAGAATGTTGTCTAGCTAGTTGTTACTAACTTGCCCAGCATATCTCGAAGGATGATATTAATAAAACACTGAAAAACTGAAGGTTTGCAAGGCCTATGGCATGACGCAATATTCAAAGTTGCCAAGGATGGTGCTAAAAACTGTTTTCCATTTGCCCCCTCTCTGTTTGGTCAATAAACAGGGCTCTCAGATTGTTCTATGGCTGATAGAAACAGACGAAGAGGATAAAGATTCTTTACGGTCACTTGGTTTAATCCTTTATCATCAATGTACAGTATGGTCTGAGTGTACCACCTTTTTTCAAACAAAAAAAGGATGCTGCTGATGAGGGCATCGTAAATGTAAACCTGTTTAAGTGCTTCCTTGAGGTATGCTTCCATGGCTTTTTCCTCAGTGACTATTTGTGGGTTGATGCGGTTGTGCGGTGATGTGGCACCTGCCATATGCTCTATGGTGCAGTCATAATGGCTATAAGGATGTAAGCTGCTGGCCTTGACTTTACTAGACACATCCTGGAATTCTGGTAATAGGCCAGAATCTCCACCTGTGTGGATGTTTGCAGGCTTTTTATGGGGGTACATATGGCTGTGGAGTTCTGAGAAATTTGGCATGACAGTTGGGAGACCAGCTAATGAGTTCCTTCTCTGGGTTGTGAACATGCATCCAAGGGAAGGCTAGGATGATGGGAACTTGGTGGATATGAAAATGAAAAATGTATTCCTGGTGTAGGGCACTGACTTGTAGGTGAAGGGTTTAGTGTGATGCAAGTTGGAGCTCTCTCCAAATGGTAAACCACTTTCAACACCAGCTCGTTCCATCCTCTGCTGGCAGCTAGAGTTTTGAACTCCAGGGAATACTCTGTGACATTCCCATTGCCCTCTTTGATGTCTAGAGGCTTCACACAATGTTGAAAGCACTCTATATCTAGCATTGGATTCCCTGCTTTGAGATCAAATGGCTGTAACACAGGTAAGTGCTTCGTCTTCAAGGAGGTTTATGAAGTGAGCAATTTTATGCAGCCCAGACACTCCCTCTTAAGTGAGTAAGAAATGCATGAAGCATTGTAGTAAGAAACGCTAGCACAGGGCTGGATCGCCGGCATATTTCTCTGGGCATGAGAGGAGTGGGAGGACTTGACAAGCAGGTGCAGCCTGTGGAGTTACTTAGCTGCGGGATCCTAGCATCAAGCTGGAGCAATTGCTGTTGATGTTCTTCCAGTAGCCGGCCTTGGGACACAAGTGCCTGCTGCCACTCGATCATACTTGCTGCATCCAAAGAAGTGGTAAAGTATTGTGTCATGCAGCGAAGGTGGATACAAGTGTGTTTATTTACACAGAGCAGGTAGCAAATCAAATCCAAAAATATCTTAAAAACTTGCAGGCAATTAGCAATCAGAATTAACATGGCAAACCAAGGTTTCATAAACCAAAACACAATAGCAGAGTTTGAATACCAGAATATCAATATCAGTAAACAAGGCTTGACACATCAGGAACAAAGAACACTAAATGATACTTAACATACTGAAGGTATGTATGGTGTGTGGTTATATAATGATGAGTAGTGAGTGATTGATTACAGGTGTGTGTAATCAAACGTCGGGTGACCGTGAACATGATAGTGAGTGAGTATGCTGGGAGCTGGAGTCCAAGGTGGCCATGTTTGCAGTCTGTGATCTGTGTTTGGAAATGGAGTTCGGGGCGGCCATGTTTGTAGGCAGCAGAGCCACCTGGGAGTTGGAGTCCCTCACTAATTCTGGAGTATACATGACAGCGTGATTGCTGGTGAGATTTTATTTTCAGGCAAAATGCGGCTTGGTTGCTTTTCATGTAATGTGGCTTAGCTTTTGAAATACACACTGACAAACCTCAGCCCCACTGCAGACACCCTATAAACCACACTGCCACCTGCAACAAGCATAAAATGATGTCTGCTTTTATACTTGGCTTTATTCACAGCCTACAGCCCATACAGTGCCACTGGATGAAAGAATGACATTTACTTCTTGAGGACAGGAAATGTAGCTCACAAGCTAGCAGTTAGGGAATTAATCTGTAACTACTCTTTATGCAATAATTATGCAATTATATGGAAAGCCTGGGCAAATTTTGAAAGTTAATAAAACATTTCTACATAATTTTGGGGTAAATATTTTTTAAAAAATGTTTTCTTAAATGAAAGTGTCAAAGTAAGGCAGAAAAACATGATTTTTCATAATTTTTGTCTGTTTGCCAGGATTCAGCCTCAGTGACATTCAACAAACCACATATTTATTTTAGTCCACCTTTTGTTCCTTTTTTCTCAGTTAAAGTAGGGTATGACTATTTTAATTAGAATTTCTACATTGGAATTTTAATTACACTGTTATTCATATCAGACACATAGCAAATGCACAGTTCACTGTAGGCTAAAACTTCAGAAAAGAATCATTTTAACTGTTATGAATCAATTCAACTTTAAAACATTCTGCCACAGATATGCAGCAATTCTGAACATCAGCCATCTATCCCAACAAGTCCAGCAGTGCAGGTAGGGGGTGGATTTTGTAACACAAACAATTGCTTTAAGACAGCATGGGAAGCCCAGCCTCACCTAAAATTTCATGAAAATGCATAGGTAAATTTATTTATTAATTTTTTTTATTAATTGTAGAAATGTGTCTATATCATTTTCAATCTTGGTGAAATTCAATATTGTAGCAAATCAAAATATCTTCATTTATTCATTACATTTATTCATTTAGCAGACGCTTTTATCCAAAGCGACTTACAAATGAGAAAATACAAGCAAAGCGATATATCAAGCAGAGAACAATACAAGTTGTGCTACCATTCAAGATCCATTAATTGAGTTCCAGAAGAAGCAAAGTACACAGAGTAGAGGTGTAAGTGCAATTTTTTTTTTTTTTTTTTATGAGTTGGTTAGGTGTTCACGGAAGAGGTGGGTCTTTAACTGTTTTTTGAAGATGGTGAGAGATTCTGCGGTCTGGATTGAGGTTGGAAGTTCATTCCACCACTGAGGAACAGTTAGTTTGAAGGTTCTGGAAAGGGACCTTGAGCAACGCTGAGTAGGAACTACTAAGCGTCGGTCGCTAATCGCTAATATCTCACTGCAATATGCATGAAAATCACCTTTCACACTACAAATTTTGTTGACTTTGAGAATTAAACAGTAGGCCAGACCAACAGATGAAATAAATTAGACAGGACACACACATAAAAGAACAGACACCTGTGCTTCCTATTTTAAAAACCATCAGCAACCACTGGATTGTAAAGATGTTCATAAAATATCAGCAGAGTCATCATACTAACTATCTGGTTATACATATATATATATATATATATATATACACACACACACACACACGCACACACACACACATATATATATATATATATATATATATATATATATATATATATATATATATATATATATATATATGTGTGTGTGTGTGTGTGTGTATATATGTATATATATGTATATATATTGAGGTGAGAGGTGAAGAAATACCACAAGTTTACTACAGGAGGAGAAAATGAACCATAGATTTGGTTTTAGTAAGATAAAATGTCATTCCCCCCTGTTTCTAACATCTTATTTTATTCATTTTCAGTTAAACAGTCAGAAAGGGCAATGTTATAAATATATCACGATTGGTTAAAAATATACCACACCTTTAAAGATTAAGATAAACAATTTGCATCAAGTACATGAGCGCGTCACACTTATCAGTGTAATAGTCACTGAAAAAAGTCGTCCATCCATTTTCTGTACCACTTATCCTACACAGGGTGCCTAGGGTCGCTGGGAGCCTAAAGCACCAGGGAACTCAGGGCACAAAGTGCCTATGGCTGGGCACAATCACACACACACACACACACACACACACACACACACACACACTCAGACACCCATTCACACACTACAGACAATTTGCAAATACCAATCAGCCCACAACATGGACTGGGGGAGGAAACCAGGGTACCTGGAGGAATCCCCCGAAGCACAAGGAGAGCATGCAAAGAGGTGGCAATCAAACCATAATCATTTTACTATACATTTAAACTATTCATAATCATTTTACTATAGTAATTGTTGTTACCAACATAGCAGCTAAAATATGATGCTCTAAATCTATTTACTGTATCTATGAAAGATTAGGATTAATTTATGTTCATTTTTCTTACAGTGGTCAGATTAATGTGTTTATAAAATTGTGATAAAATTGTTCACTTGCTCCAAAGATTCACTCTGGCATTATACCAGTCATGGGCAGTTTATCTGTCCAATTATAGCATCAGTGTGTTCTGATAAACTGCAACTACCGTTTGATTAATATTGACAATTAGATGTGATATAGATGTAATAAAGGGTGATACTTTAACTATTCAGTCTACAGTGGATTTGTGAATATAAGTAACAGATGGTTACTGTCTGGTTAATGTACAGTTTAATTAACTTTCAAGTAGCTTACCATTAGCCGCTATTATTTCATCTTATCATTGATGTAGATTCTGAGGGACAGCAATGCAATACTGCATATAAAATAATTAATGAATATTCAAAATAAGTTTATGCAACAATTATTTGATTGACTTTACATTTTTAGGTCCCACATTAACTGGAGTTGCAAGGAAGAACTATTTCCTTGTTTTCATAAGGCACGTGCTTTCACATTGGACATAGTAACTTGGAAGTGATTACTAAGTTGTCAAAAAAAAACAAAACAGGTTAAGCTTATAGTCAGTGGTGAAAAGTGTTAGACCCCATTGTTAGACCCCAATAAGAAATGTTTCAAGCCAAATTTGGCAAAAAATAGTTTTTGCAAAAGACATTAAGGGCTTGCACAATAGAGTGTGCATAACATGAGTTAAATAATTTCCTAAATATATTTCCTAATGACCATGTGCAGTAAATTTTGCTTTTAATATGACAAAAATGGCTTACATATAGTAAGATATTTTAACATGATTTTATTAAAGAGGAATCATACAATTTTTTGATGCCATTTACCACAATGTATTGTGCTTTGTGTTTGTCAAGGATGAAAGACCCTAGCTCGATTACAGCACTATTAGAGCTTCTTTGGATTACCATTTAGTGAATTTGAGGATAACTGTATCATGTGGGTTTGGTATATAACATCCAACACCTGAAAAAAGTAAAGATTGGTTATTAAATATTTACATATATAATGCACTGTATACACTTTGCATTTGCCAGTAAAGAATTTTAAAGATATGACATAATACTGAATCAGTACTGACCCACATCAGGACGTATTATGGTGCCATCCTGCAGTTTGACAAGAAGCTCCCAGTACGTATGTTCAGCATTGTTCCCTGCCACTCCGTTCACACTTACAAGGTATGGACCATAGTCTGTATTCTCTTCTACGGTGAATCTATGCAGAAAATTTAATACTTAATTGAAGTTAAGTAAATAAACTTTATTTATCCCCAAGCAGTTAGATGCTGGGCATAATGACCATCAAAACAGCAGGAAGACAAAAACTGCATTAACAGTACTACTACTACTTATTGTCACGATCTTGCGGGCAGATGGCGCTGCAGCGTTGACGTGCACGGACAGCTGCAGAGCGTGCATGCACGAGATAACGTAATGAGGACTGTTTCCTATGGACATGTGCCTTTGTTTTGGTTTTGTTCTCTTCCTGTTCAGGTATTGGTTGATGTTCGAGGGTGTGTCATGATTGGTCCCAACTGTCTGTATTCAAGCGTGATTATGTTTGTTATTTAAAGCCCTCGTGTTGCTGTGCAATTCGTGCAGTATTAAATGAATGAATGAATGTATAGGTGAATACGTATGCCAAGTGGTCATGTTTTCGTGTCCTGTTCTTGTTCCATGCCTCGAATCTAGTTTCATGTTTAACCTCGATTATCTCTTCCAGTCTAAACCGCGCTTCATGTTTATTGACTTCTGTTTGAGAATAAAGACTTTGATCTGCGCTTGCTTCTGTTTATAGACTCATTTCGTAACACTCTTAATAATAGTACTCTTAATCATAGTACTCTTAATAATAATAATCTAATTTATTTTCTGACACCAAAGGGTACCAATACACAAAGCAATATAAACTAATCTGTCAGGATTTCCAACATGATACAATACATGATTAGATGAAAAGATTAGGCCTATATCTTTGATATCTGAAATGTCTGAACTCGATTTTGCTATAGTTAATAATTGATCATTATTGAGTTAAACGTTTAACTATGTGGCCTATATCAGTTTTTTTTGTTTGTTTGTTGTTGTAAGCCTGCAGCCGCACCCACCCTATGCATATAAAATTGCCCAATCTGTCCTAAATAACTTACTTAAAATCACTGTCTGCTTCTTGGATCTTTCTCATAGCTCCAAGCAAGATCCCTCTGTATGCAATGTCAGTGGTGAAGGTCAAATTCTTCTGGTTGGTGAGTGAGTTGTATACAAGTAGTGAAATAGGATAGGGCTTCTGGATGTCTGCAAGCAGGAACATGAAAATCACACACTTTATATTTGACTTTTGCTGCTTCCAAAGAAAACAAGTATTTTTTGAAAAAAAAAAAATCTTTGTAAATACAAATTTGCATGCAGGTCCTGTGACGCATCACAGTCTGTGATGTACAGTGAACCGCCAGAGCAAAACACATGAACAAATATGACAGCAAAACCAAAAATACCACAACAAAACCAGAAACATGACAGCCAATCATAAACACAACAGCAAAATCAAAAACATCATCAATTGAACAGCAGTGAGCATGTTATGTTCAATAAGGACCTTTTTCTATTTTGAGCTAATGTTGATATGCCTTCTGATTTGTGCGTTTGGTTTTGCTGTTGTGTTTTTCGACGTGTTGTCCTGTTTTCGGATTTTCTGTTACATTTTTGGTTTTCTACTGTATTTCAGACCAGAGAGATCGGGTTTATGTCTACATGTTCAAGTTGTTCCACTTCTATGCATGATACATGTTAAAATCTGCATATAATTATACAGTCTATACAAAGGAAACATTTAATCAGTTACACAAACGCGACCATACCTCACAAGACATTTTGTCATCGAATATGCATGCATTCTCACCTGAAGTAAAGACCAAAGGAGCCAAAAGGTACGTGAGCATAAACACGGACAGAAGAACTGTGATTTTGAAAGCCATCTTGCCTCTTCTTTGCCCTTGATCTGTGTGTGTGCTCTCGTCTGATGGTATTATATACTGCAACACTTTGTTTTTATACCACCGCATGATCCTGCCCACTTTTTGTGCTTATCAAGACCAAACCAGAGTAATAAAAAGTATTTGCAGCTTTGTTCCATGTCCAGGTGCTGACATATTTCATTCGTGTTCAGATAGATTTATCTGTATTTTCTAATGGCTAAGTGATTTGTGTTTGTTTCCATTAGTAATAAAAAATGACTGCTCAAAATGAATGCTTATCTCGTTTAATGCATTTCACTTCAGTATCTTATTCATTAGCAACCTTGATAACATAGTTTATCAAGCTAAGTGCTTGTTAGACATGGGTGTGAACTGAACAATGCCTTTCCTTGCAACACCTTTACCAGCTGGTCAGAGATTTACATTTCACATGAAACTTATAAATACATACAACTACCGTAAATAATGTTCTATTCCACCCCTCCTGACAACTGGGGCCTGTGAGAATGACCTGGATGCCTTCTTGTGTGTGTGTGTGTGGCACATGAATGAATGCCAAAACCTTCTGACAAGGTCAAGGAGTGACCATATGATGTATTTGATATAAACACAATTATAATACAGCAATTGTTTCTCTTTTTAATTCTCACCTCATATACAGTACATATTTCCCTGTCTTTTTCTTGCCTCATATACCAAATATACACTTTGAAGGTATCTCAGTTCCATTTACTTTTATTTGTATATTACTTTTAACAATCAACATAGTCACAAAGCAGCTATACAGAAATCCAGATGTAGATTTAGATTAAGATCCCTAATAAGCATGCCAGAGTAGACAGTGTCAAGGAGAAAATTCCCTCAGACGACATGAGGAAGAACCCTTGTGTGGAACAAGACTCAAATGGGAACCTTTCCTCTTCTGGGTGACACCCAATAGTCGGATTATAAATCCTATCAATAATAATTAGTCTTTCACAACTGTGTCCAGCAATCTTTAGGGTATCCATGTAGCAAGAAACACAGCAGCGGAGCGTTACTCATAACTGTAGAAAGCCCCAAGCAGAAAGAGAGCATCAGGAGGGTGAGAGGAGCTACATCAGTAGAAGTGTCTCAGAATCAGGCAGTAGAAGTACACGTACAGCTTGACAGAGAGAGAAAGAGAGAGAACACATTATTAGGTATTACGCTATGGTGGTTTAAAAGCGTGTACATTATGAGAGTGTAAATGGGGACTCGAGCAGTTCTAGTTATGACAACTTAAAGAGAGAGACAGAAGGTAATAAAAGCAAGATTGGACAAAAAGTCACCGATGACTGTGTGAAATTTGGATGCTAGTCTGGTGTGTGGCCACCTACAGTAAGAACAATGATATAGATGTTTGTACTTGGTTTAAAACACTGAAAACAGGCCCTCATTGGGAAGATGCAAGTTAGAGAAAAGAGAATAGTAGTTGTAGTCCTGAAAATGTCAACAGCACAATAGTCACTATTGCTAGTACTACTAAGCTACTTCGCTCCCTGAACACTGTCAAGCTTCCAGTTACATAAGAATAGCTCAAATACCAGATGACCTTGGTGGTGAGATGCCTAACCAAGTGATTTAAAAAAAAAAAAAAGCCATCTCGCCTGTTCTCAGGTAATAATAATAATAATAATAATAATAATAATAATAATGAAACATCATGTATTAAAGCAGAGACTGGCTAAAGTTTTCAGTTCAAGCAGATGCTGCATTCTGTTACTCTTGACAGACATTTTGCTCTCCTTCCTCACCTGCTCTTTTAATCAAGGTAAGCTACTCAAATGATCCTGAGACTTTGCCTAGAGTCTTGTGAATTGGATTTGTAAATTAATTGGTGAGATGTATATTGTTCAGGCTCATTTGAGTTTCATTTTTGCCTGTAATAACTGAAATGAAGACTTTTGGCTAATGTAGTTTGCAGAGTTAATATGGTATAGGCTAGCAAATTGTCAGCTGACAAGTTAATTGCCGATAGTCTTTTATACTAATTAGGGTGGCTGTTCAATTGAGAAAGCATGACCATATACAATATTAAAAGATTAATATAATTTTCTTTATATTTAGTGGAATTATTTTATATAAATCACAAAATTTTCCATTAGTATTTTTTGTTAAGCCTATAGGCCTAAATTATTTAAATCTGTATGTATGAAATCTAAATATCACACTGATAAGCAGTTATTACAGTGTCCTTAGCACTATTTCTCTGTCCCTCAGAACACTTCTGCTGCCGGGTCTGGCATTACATACTGTTGGCAGTTGTTGTCATATTCTTGTTTCACTTTGCTTCTGTATTAAATAAGAACCTAGGATTATTTTTGGTGTCTTCTATTAGGGTGGAGAGAGATGCTGATCTTGCAGCAACAAGAGCTTTTCTATAATTAAGCAGACCCTACTCTGCAATTTGGAATACTATGAGATTAGTCTTTACTCTAGGCTGGTAGTTTATTTGCCCTCTTTTTTTTTTTTTTTTTTTTAAATGGGGTAACATTATCTGACATGTAGTGAAAAGTCAAACGGTGACCTAGTCAATAAACACTGCAGATTTTCGTTAAGGCTGGTTACAGTAGCTGACTTAATTGTATGCTTGATGCAGTAGCACAGTGCATATAGTATAACTAAGATGCATTTGAAATGAAACGAGAATGATCAGAGATAATTTTGGACTTGTAGTATTGTAGTACTCTATATTTAATTGTTAGTAATTATTTCAAGGGTGTGTGTATAATAAGATAATCTGGTCCTGTTATATTTTTATTGACCCCTACTGAGTCTGAGATAGACACAAATGCTGCTTTTGGAAGGTCTTCTCAATTATCAAAATGAATATTGGAGTGTCAAAAAATTACTGCTTTACTACTATAAGAAATGATAAGAAAGTATTTATTCACCACTATAAGAAACATTCCAGTAGAAATTCCAAATAGGGCCCTAGCAGCTTGTAAATATTAATTATTGGAAATCATTGAGTAGACTACTTTTTGTGGCTACATCCATTATATTAATACTAAAAAGGACTTCAAATGAGTTAAACTGATATCCAGATTTCCAGGTAATGCCTAAAATATTCTTTAAAATATTGTTATGCCTCTTCCTTGGCCAATCAGACATATATACGCTATATGGAAAAAAGTAGATGCACACCTGACCATGGTGTTTATTTATCTGCGTTTATCTGAAAACAAATGTTCCAAATCATGGTTTTACCATAACAGTTGAGGCCAAAAGTTTACATACACCTAGACACGGTACATTCAAACTAAACTTTTCTCAATTAACCCAATTGTTCATTCAATTGGTGTATTTGCTTTATTTCTATATGCAATCATTTCATATTTATTATTATTGTTGTTGTTGTTTTTTATTATTAATCACACAGGTAGATGTTGACTTGCTATGGCATTACTGCCTGTTGCACCTCCTCTGGTGACCATAGGATTACCCCACTTGCCTTGCCAACATGCCTAACGCAACCAAACTCATACAGGCCTCCCTAGTGGCTATGGCTGTAGTGAGCCCCACTGGCACTGTTAATGCATGCTCAGTGACACTGGTTCTATATGACACAAGTCAGCTGCAGGGTCATCAGCCAGGTACTGTACCACCACTCAATAACCTTTTGCTCATTAGCCTTCCACAGACTTTTCAAAATACTTTGCTCATTTCTTCTGACAAAACTAGTGTAATTCAGTCAGGTTTGTGGTCTCCACTCCGGTACTATCAGTTTGTTGACATTAAGCCATTTTCTTACACTTTGGAGGCATGCTTACGATCATTATTCTGCTGGAAGACCCATTTGTGACCAAGTTTGTCTTTCTGGATGATGTATTGAGGTGTTGCTTTGGTAATTCTAGATAATTCTCCTTCCTCGTGATGCCATCTATATTTTAAATGCACCAGTCCCTTTTCCAGCAACAAACAAACAAACAAAAAACAACAACAAACAAAAAACCCACAACATGATACAGCCACCCCCTTGCTTTACATTTGGGACAGTGTTCTTTGGAATAAAAGTGTCAACCTTTTCCTCCATATATAGTGCTGACCATTATGGCCAAACACAAAAAGTCCAGTGACCAGAAGTGAACCTGCAAACTTCAGCATGGTATTTTTATGCTGCAAACTTTAGTCTGGCATGACAGACTTTTAGGGCATGGCCATGTAGGATGCTCTTAATGGTGGAAGTACATATCTGGTACTTGATGCTTAAAAGACATTGGCTGCAAAGATAGGCCTTTTAACAGCCAGTTAACTCCTAATTATGACCATCGGCTAATCAAAAGCTTCTAAAATTCAATACATCAATTTTGGACTTTTCCAGACTGTTTAGAATTTTGTTTATGTAAACTTTTGACCCACTGGAATTCTGAACAACTGTTTTAAAAATACCTTTGATTTTTGACTTGTGAAAAAGAAATGCATGTCAACATGAATTGTTTGGAGTTGTTAAAAAAAAAACAGAATAAATATCTACTCAAGGTATATGTACACTTTAAGCCTCAAGTGTATATATTTTCGCCAGTAGGTGGCAGTATCTGCCCTGAAGTTAAGCATGTATGGAAATCTCAGAGTTTGCGCAATTGTTTTGTGAGTATTGAGTATCTCCTTGAAGCAGTGCAAGGCATGTTGAGATACGGTGCTGTCATGTCCAAAACTTTTTTTTTGAGCTGGTGACTAATGACTTAACCTATAATTGTAAATGTAATATTTATATAGCCAATTGATAAGCTGTTTTGTGAACGTATTATAAAGTATAAATAAGCAAGCTTTTTTAGCAAGCTAACTAGCTATTTAGTATTTCCATGGATCCATGCCTGCAGTGAAATATTCATTAGTTTGTCATAAAACTTGATAGAATATATGAACAAATATCCTAATGTACATCCATCCATCCACCTTCTACCACTTAATCCTTTTCAGGGTCACGGGGAACCTGGAGCCTATCCCAGGGAGCACTGGGCACAAGGCAGGGTACACCTTGGACAGGGTGCCAATCCATCGCAGGGCACAATCACAGATGCATTCACACACCCATTCATACAACTACGGACACGCCAATCAGCCTACCATGCATGTCTTTGGACTAGGGGGAGGAAACCGGAGTACCCAGAGGAAACGCAACACAGGGAGAACATGCAAACTCCGCACACACATGGTTCCAGCAGGACTCGAACCCCGGACCCTGGAGGTGTGAGGTGAACGTGCCAACCACTAAGCCACCGTGCACCCCTAATGTACATATATTATTTTATTGTAAAACAAATCTGTTATGTTGGTGCTGGATATTTCTGTGGTTTTGGGATTACGTGGACTAAAATAAAGTGTTAGTTAGTTAGAGTTACATTTATATAACGCTTTTCTAGACTCTCAAAGCACTTTACATAGTATTGGGGGGTAGACTAATGGGTGTCAGATGGGCTCTAGTTACCTACAGCAGTAGAAATACTTGGACTGGACAACACTCTTCAGACCAGACCAGAACGCTTCTGTAGTCAGTGGCCAAAAGTACAGCACACAAGAGCTTTACTCGCTCCAGCATCCACACCAGCCTGAACACAGCATGGGTCTGCAAATGAAGCACTGTCTGTTCCTTCTCCCGTCACCTGTTTCCTCTCTCTCCTGTTCTCCTATGACCTCTCTCTTCCAGTTTCCACTTTCCAGCCCCACCTTTTGCTTTGCTTTGCCTCCTTTTTCTTTTCCACTCACCTTCTCATTTTCTTTTTCTCCTCTTGCTTTTCTTTGCTCTGCTTAGCCTCCACACCTTTCACCACTCCAGTTTCTTTCCTTTTTCTTCTCATTCCTCTTACACTTTCACTTCTTTTACCGGGTTCCGGTTTGTCGTTAATTGCTTTCCTTTTCTTATTGGCCTCTATACTCATATTAATCAAAAGGTTACATCCCACTGGCTCTTAATGAATCATGTTGCCTTCTTAAGAATCAATTAATGTCTGCACCTTTTGTAATAGTCGTGTACGAGCCCCTCAATTGTCCTGTGAAATGATGGATCTTAACATCATATAGTCACTGTTGGAAAGGGGTCAAATATGCAGAAGATGCTGGAAAGCAAAGAAAGTGCAGGACCTGGAGGATTTTTCTGAAGAACAATGGGCAGTTTAACTGCTCAGGACAAACAAGAGACTCATGAACAATTATCACAAAACATAACAACAGTCGTTGATCCTCTGGTAACAACACACAGTATTAAGAATGAAGCGTATGTAAACTTTTTTTTGTATGTAAAACTTATTTTTGTAAAATACATCAAAAATAGCTTGTACAATACTGTTTCCATAAGGTAAATGTCACGCTCTCCCCTGCAGATGGCGCTGCGGCACACAACGTGCACGGAGAGCCGGAGGGTGCACGCATGCATGCGCGGTGAACGCACATGGACGATGGTGACTATGTTTAGAACGGACACGTGCACTTGTTTGGTTTCTGTTCTGTCTCCTCCTTGTATGGTCATTGGTTGGTTTTCGAGGGTGTATATTAATTGTTTCAGCTGATTACGTTCAGGTTTGATTATGTGTGTTACTTAAGCCCCTCGTGTTGCTGTGTACTTCGCGCAGTATTAAATGTATAGACACCAAGGATATGTGAGCTACCTTGATGCTAAGCGGTCGTGTTTTCGTGCCATGTGTTTGTTCCATGCTTTGAACCTAGTCTCATGTTTAGTACCTCGATTATAGCTTTTCCAGTTTAAACCGCGATCCCTGTTTAAGTTCTGGTTGTAAATAAAGACATTCATCTGCAATTGCTTCCGCATCGAGTCTCGATTCGTAACAGTAAAGAATTTCCCAAAGATATTTCATAAGACCTTGTGCAATGAAGACAAAGAAAACATAGATGAAGCTTTTTAATGGTGTACATATAGCAAGAGATTTTACAACATAATTTTACAACATAGAACATTTTGTTTTGATTTCATTTAAGTGAATTTCCCACAATGTATAGTACTTTTTGTCTGGCAGTTTCAAAAGAGACCCCAGCTACTGAAGATTACAGCACCATTAGATCTTCTTTGGATTACCAGGTGGTGAACTTGAGGATAATTGTATCATACGGATTTGGTATATAACATCCAACACCTGAAAGTAGTGAAGTTAGGTGATTATATGTTTGCATATATAACATACATGTATATACACTTTGTATTAGCATCTCAAAGATATGATATGATACTGAATCAGTACTGACCCACATCAGGCCTTATTATAGTCCCATTCTGTGGTTGGACAAGAAGCTCCCAGTACGTATGTTCAGCAGGGTTCCCTGCCACTCCATTCACACTTACAAGGAATGGACCATAGTTTGGATCCTCTTCTATGGTGAATCTAAGCAGAAAATCAATATTAAATTGAAATGAAGTAAATAAACTTTATTTACCCCCAATGCATTTATATCACTACTACTACTTTTAGTACTCCTAATAATATTTTTTATTTATTGTCTCACACCAAAGGATACTTTACAAAATACAGATTATTCGGACTTGAATTCTAAGATGGTAAAATACATGACACAATATCCTATTCTTAACAACAACAAACCTATCACTGGACCTATCACTGATATCTGATGTGTCTGTATTCAAGCCAATGAACAATTATGAACTGGTCTTTTAACTTTAAGGTTTGTATCATGAGTTTTTCTTGCAACTAAACTACATGTTCTCCATAACTCACGTGAAATTTTTATCGACTGCTTGTATTTTCCTCATCGCACCAAGTAAGATCCCTCTGTATGCAATGTCAGTGTTGAAAGTCAAATTAATCGGGCTGACATGTGAGTTGTATACAAGTAGTGAAATAGGGTAGGACTTCTGGATATCTGCAAACAGGAAGAGTTGGGAAAATCACACACTTTATATTGGAATTTATGCTGCTTCCAAAAGAAAATTAAGAATATTTAAACTTGAAAACTAACAGTAATAGACAGTGTTAAATATAATTTAACATTTTCACTTAAATACAAATTCCTACACAGTTACACTGTCTGGCATATATGGGTGCGGATGGTTATACTGTCAATTTTTCAAATTATTCCACTTCTGCATAGGATATGTGCTAAATTGTGCATTAACCTATAATGTCTATAGAGACCTGGTACCATTTAACAATTTAATCAATTGTTAACCTACATATGTTTAGTTACCAATACCACATAAGCTAGCACATAAAGTACTGATAGTGTATGAATTCTCACCTGAATTCTCACAAGTGAAGACCAGGGCAGCCAAAAGATATGTGAGTATAAACATGGACAGAAGAACTGATACTTTGAAGGCCATCTTGCTGTATCTTTGTCCTGGAGCTCTGTGTGGTGTGTGCCTGTTTGTATATATATATATATATATATATATATATATATATATATATATATATATATATATATATATATATGTGTGTGTGTGTGTGTGTGTGTGTGTGTGTGTGTGTGTGTGTGTGTGTTTGCTGTCATGTGACAGGATTATATGCTGCAATACTTTTTTGTTCCTGCCCACTTTTTGTGCTCATCAATACCAAACCAGATTCAGAAAATGTATTTGTAGCTTTATTTCAGTCCATGTCCAGGTGCTGAAATATTTAATTAGTGCTAACCATTACAAAATGGATATTAAACTAATTAATTTAATCTTTACTCTGTAGTGTTGGTTTTCAAGAATAAAACGTTACTGCTTATCTCACTTAAATAATTTCAACTTTGGTGACACACTTTACCAAGCTAATTGAATATAAGACTTAGTATTTCAAAATTAAGCACAGTGTTTTATCTGAAGTGCTATGAATGGCGGTAACTGAACATTGTATTTTCATGCGACACCGTTAGCAGCAATGTAAGTATGTTGGCCATAACACAATTAAAATGGATATAATGGAATTGAAATGTAAACTTGCTGAACCACCATCTACAAGCTGTGAAGACTGTCAGGGAGTTTGAAATAACAAACATAGCTATTGTTGGCTATCAGAAGCTAGCAGAAACAAAAGCACAAGAGATACTGCTTTGGGGACAGTAATGTACACATTCTGAAAAGTACTTAATTTAAATCAAACTGGATCATAACGATCAGAAGGGAAGTCTTGTGACAACAACTTATAATGACACCCTGACATGTTTACTCTGATACTTTCGCTTTGATTCACATCCCTAAATTGTAGAATCATGTCAGTGTGAGTCACACATTGTGATTTAAGTGGGGGGATTTTTCCCTCATGTTGAACTGAAAAAGTTCCTCATCAATGGCGACATTCATTAAAGAGTTAATAACAAGTCCAGTCACCAAGACACTTAACTGAGAGAAAGTTATTGCCTTATTCTTTGCTTAGTAGTTAATGGATTTTGGTACTTTTATTGCTTTACCTAATTTTGTGTTGTTGTTTGTGTTGATTTCTATATTCAGATGAACGCAACATGTTTTGTTTCCACGGCACTGGGCTTCGGAAAAATACTGAATTGCGTCATTCTCACTATGAGGTGCAAAAACTAACTGTGTCACAGCACCAGGTTTTTTGTGTACAGTTGGAAAAACTATGATACATTAAACAATTAACTCAGGAATTACTGGGACTTTTCAAGAGAATGGGCAAATGATTATATAAATTAACATTATAGATCATTTTCCACAAACAATTTGAGAGGCGACTTCTATAAACTTCTATAAGTTTTTCCAATCTTGTTAAACATAACAGGAAGACACTTGTACGGTTATTCTCTCCAGAAGAGGCTTCTACAAATTAAAATTTTATTAGGGGCTGGTCATTTTAAAACCAATGTTTAGCAGAAAAAAATGCACAACTAAGAAATACTTTTTTATTTAAAGTTATTTATCTTTTAAATGCATGAAACTATTAAGCATATTACTCTTCAAATGTGTGAGGTGTTGCGTAAGCTGGTGAGGAACACACATACAGCTCACTTTAGGAGAAGATGTGAATGACCTTTTATTGAACTTCCCTCAAGTCACCTAACCCTGAGACATCTCTACACACCCTGCCATGGGGATGTATTTAATCTCGCTTCCTTAACAACTAATAAGAAAAAAAATCAGTCCAGCTTTTTGTTGATTAACAAATTGAAATAATCTGTCAGTAACATACTGATAAACATCATGAATCATTAATAACATCAAGTCAAAACAAACGCGCAATTCCAATAAGAGAACTGGAAACACAGGGTAGACTGACTGGTACCCACGCAACACTCCCCCCCCCCCCCCCCCCAAGTGATCATCCAGCGATTCACAAAAGAGCCAAGGACAACATCAAAGGACCGAAAGACCTCTCTTGCATCAATAAAGGTCACTGTTACTGACTCCACTATCGGAAAGACACTGGGCAAAAATGGCATCCATGGAAGAGTGGCAAGGTGAAAACCACTGCTAACCCAGAAGAACATTAAGACTTGTCTGAATTTTGCCAAAACATACCTTGATGATCCTCAAACGTTTTGGGAGAATATTCTGTGGATTGATGAGTCGAAAGTGGAACTGTTTAGAAGACAGGGGTCCCGTTACATCTGGCATAAACCAAACACAGAATTCCACAAAAACAACATCATACCTACAGTCAAGCATGGTGGTGGAAGTGTGATGGTGTGAAGATTGCTGCTTCAGGGCCTGGGCAACTTGCAATAATTGAGGGAAACATGAATTCTGCTCTCTGCCAGAAAAAGGAGAATGTCCAGTCTTCAGTCCATAAGTGCCTCTGGATTATGCAGCAAGACAATGATCCAAAGCATATGAGTAAATCCTAGTCCTAGAAGTAAGTGAAAGACTGATCTATAGTTATCGGAAGCATTTGGTTGCAGCAATAAGATTTTAAGTTTAAGGGGGCAATTATTTTTTCACACTGGTGATAAAAACTTTTTTTTGCTTCTATATATATATATATATATATATATATATATATATATATATATATATATATATAAATAATATAAACTGAAGTGTGTTTTTACTCAGATTGCATTTGATTTATGTTTATGTTGTATTTTGTTTGAAGATCTAAAACTGTTTAATATGAGATATACACAAAAACAGAAGAAAAATACTTTTTCACAGCACTGTACATGATTCTTCCAAAAAATAGCCAATGTGAGACTGATGGTCTACCTCGAAGATTGTTTCTAAGAATGACCTCCTCATCAAACACAGCCACTAGCAGTACTCTGGCCATTCTAGTGGCAGTGTTATCATGTACTGCAGCCCTCCAAGCATTGGTGGTGACAAATACATTGGATCCAGGGTGAATCTCAACCTACAATCTATGATCTCAACCTAAGAAATATAACAGAAACACAATGAATGTTTCTAACTGCGCTACTTGTTTATAAACTACAAAAAGTTTGCTATAGTTCACACATATGATGTAATTCATAATATGTCTCACACGGGATGAAGGTACCCTACAGCTCTACCTTGCCTAAGTTATTTTGTGTTAAATGATTGACTGCTGTATGGAATTCATTATTATGACTTTAAATTATTATGAATTAAAGTTGTCTTGTTGTAATAGATCTGTTAATGGTGTGGTGTAATTTCATATTTTGCTGTCAAATTTAATGTGCAAAGTATACTGTGGCACAGTTAACACTGTCAATGAAGTATATGTGTGTGTGTGTGTGTGTGTGTGTGTGTGTGTGTCTGTGTGTGTGTAATTGTTGAGGCCAAAAAAACTTGATTTTGCAGCTGTTTCAAAATTTGTGATGCAATGTGCTGAGCTTTTTGTGCTTTTTTTGTGGAAAACTAAAATTGGTGAAAACACAATTGCATGAATAGTTTTACGCAGTCTTTCACAGTGACTTTTGTTGGTAAATGAGACCTTTTAGCTGTACTCATCTTCAATGCATATGAATCCAAGGCGGTTTTGGCTGAATGCATGTTGTGATGACGTCACATGCCACGTCTTGGCCAATATCTGCAGAAATTCTGTGGTAATTTTGAAAAATTATAAGTTCCTCAGAATATTGCAGCATTTCCGTCATTTTGTGTTAATTTCTACGATTGCAAAATCCAGGAGGGACTGAATTGTCTAAATACATCAAACATAAATTACCTTGGAACCAGCTGATTAAAAAGTCATTGCAAAAATCACCATATGCAATCTATATATGTTGTTTCCCTATATTTACGTGTATAGGTAAGCCATATAATTTTGACATATAAGGTGCACACATACATCACCATATATCCAAATATACACGACTATAATGACTATAATATTCAGACTATACTATTTCATATATGTAATAAATATCAGATTTCTGTATGGGTCATGTGAGTCTATTAATTTGACCCATGAGAAGTCTCTTAAAATTACCAAAATTGCATTTTGGCAGGAAAATGTCTTTTCCAACACTGGACAACTGCTGCCATGTGGCATTAACAGGATGTCACGTCCCGAGATGTAAGGGAGTTGAGTATGGAAGCAGGTGCAGGTAAAGACGTTTATTAAAGGAGGCAGGCAGACAAATCCAAAACATGAAACAGATGCGTAGTCAGAACAGGCAGTTGGTCGGGTGATCGACAAACGGAGATATACAGGGCTATGCAGGAGTCGAGGTCGCGGTCACAGAAAACGGGGTCAAAACACAAAAGAAGAAACATGAACCTATGACTGGGAACTGGGAGCGGAAAACACCAGCGTGGTCTAAGTGAACTAATCTAACGTTAAACTAACTAAATCTATCGAGGTATGTAACATTAACTATCTACTATTTAACTATAATACTACACGAGGTATACAGGGAAGTGAGAGGTATTTATCATGAACTTAATCAGCGTTAAGTGCTGACAGTTGGAAACAATGAAGACACACCCTAGAACAACAACCAATGACAAAATATGGAGGAGACAGAACAGAAACAAAACAAACACACGTGTCCACAGTAAACAATGTCAAAGTTGTCGACATTTGTAGAGCGTGCACTCGCTGAACACTCACGCACCTGGCTCGTGCACGTGCACGCCCTCTGGTACTCCACACGCACTGCAGGCTGCAACTCTGACTATAGGGGAGATCGTGACACAGGAATAACAGTATTGAACTTCATGAAGATTCCCTTCATTTTTGGTAGGTTACACAGGATAGTATGATTTATAAATAAATCCCTTCCATAAATGTGCTAATACTACATGGTCAAATAGGGCAATTGTGTAACCAGCAAATTTAATTACAGTTTTTACAAAAAGTCTGTTTTGTTGAACTTATCCATTGTTCACTGATGGAGACTTTAGTGCAAAATTGTTTGTGGTAATTGCAGTCCTAAAGCTATGATAGCAATTGTAGTCCTAGCCATCATAGCATAACTGTTCATATGAATTGAGGTCCAAAGTCATCTTTATGTTTTTTAAGTGGTACCATCCTCAGTAATCTCAATGATCTTTAGGCTGCACCATGTGGGGCCATCCTCAGCAGCCGCATGTCACTTCTAATTGATGAGAACTCCCACCAGAAGTAGGGCATCAGGATGGATCAGGCAGGTCCGGAGAGCAGAAGGGGTCAGGATCGCTGGTATCTCAGGAGTATCATGTGTAGCTCAACAGAAAGAGAAAGGGAAAGATTATTAGGTATGTTTATTGTCCCGTAATGGTTAAGGACAATGTACTTTACGTGAGTACAAGCAGGGACTCTGGCAAGACTAGCTATGACAGCATAACTAAACGGGAACTCCAGTAGGTTACACAGACATGAGGGTGCCCTAGGACATAAGGCGGCCAGCCACTCCACCATCAACAAACCAGGATGAATGTGCAAAAGTGGGGGAGTGACAGCATCCAAACATCCCAGTTCACCAAAACACTCCATGCCTATGAGCACTCTAGATCTGCTCCTATACCTAAGAAAAAAATATTCACATAAAGCTTGACTAAACAAATATGTTTTCAGCCTGAGACTGTGTCTGTGACTGTGGACACTAATTGGAAGGCTGTTCCATAACTGTGGGCTTTATAAGGGAAAGCTCTTCCCCCAGCTGTAGCCTTCATTATTCAAGGTACCAACAAATAGCTTGCATAGCTTGGGTGGCTGTCTCTCAGGTGGTAGAGTGTGTTGTCCACTAATTGTAGGGTTGGCGGTTCGATTCCTGGCCCACATGACTCCACATGCTGAAGTGTCCTCGGGCAAGACACTGAACCCCAAGTTGCTCCCGATGGCAAGTTAGCACCTTGCATGGCAGCTCTGCTACCATTGGTGTGTGTGAATGGGTGAATGACAACCAGTGTAAAGCGCTCCGGAACAGCTAAGGTCACAAAAGCGTTATATAAGTGCAGACCATTTACCATTACCACTTTTTGATTGAAGTAAGCATGGTGGATCATGAAAAACCAAAAGTGGTGCGAGACCATTCAGTACTTTATAGGTCAATAGTAGTATTTTATAATCAATGCGAAATTTTACTGGGAGCCAATGCAGTGTCGATAAGATAGGGGTGATGTGGTCATATCCTCTGGTTCTAATAAGGACTCAGCTGCATTCTGGACTAACTGGACCTTGTTTATGCTCCTACTGGAACATCCAGACAGTAAAGCATTAAAATATTCCAGCCTAGAGGTGATGAAAGCATGAACTAATTTTTGTGCATTGTGTAGTGACATCATATTTCTTATCTTAGCAATATTTCTGAGATGAAAGAAGGCTATTCTAGTAATATTACCTACATGAACTTCAAATGATTGACTGAAGTCAATAATCACTCCAAGATCTTTTACTGCTGCACATGATGAAACACAAAGGCCATCCAGAGTTTCTATGTAATCAGAAAGCTTACTTCTAGCTACACGTGGTCCTAGTACATGTACTTCTGTTTTATTAGAATTAAGTAAAAGGAAGTTAATACGCATCCAGCGTCTAATGTCCTTTACGCATTCCTCAACTTTATTAAGCTGCTGTCCGTCCTCTGGCTTCGCTGAAACATACAACTGTGTATCATCAGCATAACAGTGGAAACTAATTCCATATTTACAAATAATTTGACCCAGAGGTAGCATATATATATATTGATTGTTGATTTTGATGAAGAAATTAATTAAATTAGTTTGGTTGCTCTAAGGTGAGTAAAACATTCTAATCGTTGATCTGATATTGTTATATTATTATCTACGGGGGTAGGGATTTTAGCCAGCGGTGGGAGGAGCACAGACACACAGGAGGCTGTTTCAATGTTATTGGGGATTTATTCAAGACAATCGGTGAACGGGGGTGCGCGTGTGGGTGCGTGTGTGGGTGCGTGTGTGTGGGTTGAAGGGCGATCAGGCGGTGAGGGTCTCAGCCATTGACGGTTACAGCCAAGGGGGCAGGGCGGACCCGTCACTCGCATCGAAGTCACCTGAAACCCAAAAAAACACACAATAGCAGTTAGCAAACAGGCACGCGTCGGCAAAACTGCATAGAACACGCCAGAAATTCGCGCACATGCATGGAGATACTTCTCTCTTTCTGCGAGTGGAATATCACCCTTTTATACTCTCCCCTCGCTTGTTGGATGGTGGAATTCTTCCGTACGGTGCACCATTCATGAGCCGTGGGTGTGTCAGCGGCCCCGCCCCGCCGCCACGTGCTCTCTGGATGTCCAAAACATTTGGTGGCGCTGAAGCGGATCCGTCTCTTCTGCGCCACTGCGGCAGTTGCGTGAGGAGCGATCTTTTCCCTTTACCTATTCCCTGTGCGCTGGCTACCGGCCTGGCGCCACAGTATCCCCCCCAGCTCCGAGCCTACTGCTGCCGCCTGTCGGGCCCACAGGGCGTCCCATCTTGAGAAATCTTGTAGGAAGAGGAACCACTGCGTCACCCAGGCATTAGTGTCCTTGGCCTTGGCCATCCACTGGAGTGGGGTGTGGTCTGTCACCAGGACAAAGTTCCGCCCAGCCAGGTAGTACCATAGTTCCTCGATGGCCCACTTTATTGCTAGGGCCTCCCTCTCCACGGCCGCATACATCCTCTCCGCTGGGGACAACTTTCGGCAAATGTAGAGGACTGTGTGCTCCTCCCCGTCGAAGGTCTGTGAGAGGACCGCGCCCAGCCCGGTTTCTGACGCATCTGTGTGCATGGTGAACGGGAGGGCAAAGTCCGGGTTACGTAGTACAGGGGCACTGGTGAGGGTTTCCTTTAGGTCCTGGAATGCTCGCTCTGCGTCTGCAGACCATTTCACCCGGTCCAGCTGGCCCTTCTTTGTGAGATCTGAGAGGGGGGATGCTAGAGAGGAGAAGTTAGGTACAAACCTACGGTAGTACCCCGCCAACCCCAGGAAGGCACATACCTGTTTTTTTGTCGAAGGTCGAGGATAGCCCTTTACTGCCTCAATTTTCTCCGCTTGTGGCTTGAGTAAGCCCGGCCAATACGGTACCCGAGGTACTGTACCTCGGTCAACCCCAGGTGGCATTTTTTGGGGTTGGCTGTCAGCCCGGCCTTCTGGAGCTCCTTCAGGACTTCCCCCAGGTGGAACAGGTGGTCCGACCAGGTGGAGGAGTGAATGACCACATCGTCCAGGTAGGCGGCTGCGAAGGCACGATGGGGTCGCAGGACAATGTCCATCAACCTCTGGAACGTCGCGGGAGCTCCATGTAGCCCAAAGGGGAGGACCCGGTATTGCCAGTGGCCGTTCGCCGTGCTGAAGGCCGTCTTCGGTCTCGCCTCTGGGGCCAGCGCCACTTGCCAGTACCCCTTTGTTAGGTCCAGGGTGGAGATGAAACGAGCCCTCCCCAATCGCTCCACTAGGTCGTCCACCTGGGGGAGAGGATAACTGTCAAACTCCGTGACCTGGTTTAGCTTCAGAAAGTCATTGCAGAGGCGCATACTTCCATCAAGCTTTGGTACGACTACGATAGGGCTGGACCAGGGGCTGTTGGACTCCTTTATGATGTTGTCCCGCAGCATCTGGCTGACCTCCTCCTCGATAGCCTTATGGCGGGCCTCCGGGACCTGATAGGGCCGCTGCCGCACCACCACTCCCGGCTGAGTCTTGATTTCATGCTGTACCAGCTGCGTCATGCCTGGGGAGGTAGAAAAAATATCGGTAAAGTGCCCCACTAACTCAGTCAGCTCCTGCTTCTGGGCAGGGGTGAGTTCTTCGCCCAGTTGGACTAAGGTGCCCTGGTCGTGATCTGTGTGTAGGGCCGCAAACGCAGACAGTACCGGTTCTGGCTCTATCCACCTTTTCAGCAGGTTTATGTGGTACGTTTGTGTGTCTGCTCGCTTACCGGGCTGCTGCAGGTGATAATTCACGGGACCTCTCCTCTCGAGGACCGTATATGGGCCCTGCCCCCAAGCCAGGAATTTGCAGGAGCTGACAGGCCTTGCTGGTGCTGTCCCTCTTTGCCGAGTGCCAGGGTGGTCAGGGTGTGTTCCAAGGCGGTCAATAGTTCCCTGCATGTCCCGGGGCTCGCATCCCCACGGCCTGGCATTCTGTGGGTGGCAAGGTCCTCAGGAACCAGTCCACGGCCACCCTCTCTACAACCTCGGTGGCAGAGTGCATGTCAGGCTGGAGCCACCTCTTGGTGAGGCGCAGGAGGGTGGCCATCTGTCCACGTGGCTTGGCTTCCGGCCTGTAGCGCCACCAGTGGAACTCCGCCACTGCCTGGAGCGGGTTTCGCCCGCACCATGCCAGGATCTCTCTCTTTACCTCTCCATAGTCGGCTGCTTCTTCCGGAGAGAGGGAGCAATAATCCGTGCGCGCCTCCCCGGAAAGCAGCGGGCCGAGGATGTGTGGCCACTCATCGCGGTCCCACTCTTCGCGGCGGGCGACGCTCTCAAAGGTCTTGAGGTAGGCCTCGATGTCATCTTTGGGGTTTAGAGGGGGAAGCAGGCGTCAGACCTCACGGCCAGGATCAGGGAGGTGCGTAGCAGCTGCGGGGGTTGCTGTCCTCAGGGCCACTAGCTCTTGTGTCACCACTTGTGGGCTGTGGGCAAGCTGTTGTGCCACCGTTTGCTGCTGAATACTGGCCTCCAGGAGGTGCTGCAGCGTGGGATCCATGCTTATGAACAATCCCCAACGGAGGAGAGGGGAAAAAAAAAAGAAAAACTTTTTTTTTTTTAGATGGGTGGGTCTGTGCTCATGTCCGCATCCTCCACCAGTGTAGGGATTTTAGCCAGCGGTGGGTGGAGCACAGACACACAGGAGGCTGTTTCAATGTTATTGGGGATTTATTCAAGACAATCGGTGAACGGGGGTGCACGTGTGGGTGCGTGTGTGGGTTGAAGGGCGATCAGGCGGTGAGGGTCTCAGCTGTCGGCGGTTACAGCCAAGGGGGCGGGGCGGAGCCGTCACTCGCGTCGAAGTCACCTGAAACCCGAAAAAAACACTCAACAGCAATTAGCAAACAGGCACGCGTCGGCAAAACTGCATAGAACACGCCAGAAATTCGCGCACATGCTCCGAGATGCTGCTCTCTTTCTACGAGTGGAATATCGCCCTTTTATACTCTCCCCTCACTTGCTGGATGGTGGAATTCTTCCGTACGGTGCACCATTCACGAGCCCTGCCGCCACGTGCTCTCTGGATGTCCAAAACATTTGGTGGTGCTGAAGCGGATCTGTCTCTTCTGCGCCACTGCGGCAGTCGCGTGAGGAGCGATCTTTGTTCCCTGTGCGCCGGCTACCGGCCTGGTGCCACAAGGGTTAGTATAAGACTGTTTGGTTTTAAACTAATAGTTTACACTTTTTTTATTTTCAATTTTGCCAATGAAAACATTAAAGAAATCATCACTGCTATATAATTATTGTGCACATGTTTCTGTGGTGGTCTTATTCCTAATTAATTTTGCTAAAGTATTAAAGAATCTTTTTGTGAATATTTTTATCTTCAATTAGGGTGGAGAGATAGATGGATCTAGCAGCACTGAGAGATTTTCTATAGTTCAGGAGGCTCTCCTTCCATGTGGTTTGAAATACTACCAATTTGGTTTGACCGCATTTACATTCTAATTTTCAAGTGTTCTGTTTTAAGGTGCATGTGATCTTTATACCAGGGTGCTAGCTTTTTTCTTTAATTATTTTTATTTTAAGTGGAGCTACATTATCTAGTGTGTAGTGCAACATTGACTATAAGCATTCAGTCACCTGATCAAGTTCTTTGGGATCAGATGGTGTTCCAATCATAGTTGATATCTATGAGAGGTTATTGATTGTCATATCACAGCAAACCAGCGACCCCATTTCCTAGGATGCACCACCAACTACAAAACATGTCCAAAGAGGACTACACTCTAACTACTACACTTCAACTTCTAAGAGTTGAATTCATTAATAGGTTTTTGTGTGATGCCTAGGCTATAAATGAGAACAACTCCTCCTCTGACAGTTAGACCTGGCTGATGTATATAACTGTATCTAGAAGGACTAGCTTCATTTAGTGCTATGTACTCATTTGGATGGCATTTTTGCCCAGTGTCTTTTTGATAGTGGAGTCAAGAACAGTGACCTTTATTGATGAAGAGAGGCCTGTAGTTCCTTTGATGATGTTCTTGGCTCTTTTGTGACTTCCTGGATGAGTCGTTGCTGTGCTCTTGGAGGAATTTTGGAAGGTTGGATGCTTCCGGGAAGGTTCACTACTGTGTTGAGTTTTTCCATTTGGAGATAATGGTTCTCATTGTGGTTCTTTAGAGTCCCAGAGCCTTTGAAATAGCTTTGTAACCCTTCCCAGACTGATGTATTTCAATAACCTCCTTCCTCATCATTTCTGGAATTTCTTTCGACTTTGGCATAGTGTGTTACTGGATAAGACCTTTTAAGCAACTTCATGCTGTTGAAAAAGTTCTCTTTAAGTGTTGATTTGATTGAACAGAGTTTGCAGTAATCAGGCCTGGTTGTGTCTAGTCCAGCTGAACTCTATTATAAATGCAGTTTCATAGATTTGGGGAATTAGTAACTATGGGGGTCATATAAATTTTCACACAGACCAGTTGTTATTGGATAACTTTTTTGCTTCAATAAATAATATTATCATTTAATAACTGTATTTTGTGTTTACTCAAGTTGCTTACTGAAGTGTATTAGTGTATAGCCTCCAGTTTATGCTGCACTGCGCTGCTCAGTCAGTCACGTAGGACTTGTGGCTGATGCCGGAAGGTCCAAACTAGTGTCCGTTGTTGAGTAGTTCATGCGTGCACTACCAGTGAGTCGCGCAGGTATATGGTCCATGCTGCGCAGTTCTCCGAGTTGCTCAGTTTGGACCAGCTTTTGAGTTATTTGGCTTCCTATATGATGGACATGCGTGGTGCACACACAAACAAAAATATGCCTCTGAATAAAGTTAGTTGTTGAATAAAATGTTTAATTTTAAATTGTTTCATGGAGTTAAAATTAGAATAATGCTGTTTCAATTACCCTGTGGAAATATTCTGATCTTTGTCAAAATGCACAAATCTTTCTTTGAAAATGACTATCCTATAGTATATATAAGGAGACATAAACTATACGTGAATAATAGATGCGGTTCAGAAGTTCAGGTGAGAATAAGAATGAATGCCAAATAATGAACAAAATGAGCATTTTGTACAAATACTATTAATTAACCTTTAACAAAACATAAACTCACTTTAACCCACACATGCTTAATGGCCTTCAACTGTAAGGAAAACACTTTGAATGACTACTGATTTATGTAATTTTACTTGTAATTCTGTAATTCATTTCTTTATCACAAACAGGAAAAATCTGTAAAATAATACTTAATTACATTTTTTAATCTGATACTATAAATTGCATTTAAAAGCATAATATTGATGTAATCTCAAATGACGATTAATCACCTGTAATTTTAATGGTAAAACTTTAAATTACAGAAAATATCGATAAAACAACATGCATTTCATTGTTTAATGGAAAAAGGGAAATTCTGTAAACAAACAAGCCAAAAAAAAAATACATACCATTACCTGTAAAATTAAATTTTTTAACAGTGTAGGCTGAATATAGGTGCTGTATTTGAACCTTGATCTCTTAAGGGTTCAGAAGTCACTTAATTATTTTTCAAATGTGTCCTAGACAGGACATTATAGTTTTGTTGGACCTAGGTTATGGTTCATCAAACACCTCTAACCAACAGTTAAAGCAGAATACAAACAGCAATATGCTTATAACAATATTTATTTTGTACCTGGTGGTAAAGTTTTAAAAGTTAAAATCATTAACATCATAATCACTCATTAATATTCATAATTACTGCTATGTTACCATCACAGCAGCCTAAATATGACACTCTAAACTAATTCACCCATCTAACCTAAAATGTAGCTAATATTAAATCACATTATGATCTACTTCTATTATAAAGGTCAGATTTATGTGCTTATAACTGTTGCCTACTAAATTTATTAATTTTGTCTCACTTCATGATTCACTCTGGCATTATATCAGTTATGAGGTGTTTGTCTGACCATTTGTAGCATCAGCGTGTTCTGATGAGCTGCAGCTACAGTTTCGTTGGTAATGATAATTACATAAAAAAATAAAAAGCTTTCCAAAGCATATGGCAGAAAGTGTAAGGTCTATGGCACTGCTCAGCCACTGGACATCACAATAGCAAAGGCCAAAGGTTTAGAGGCTAATGTCATGGCTACACCAATCAGGACAGATAGAAAATATCAGGTCTTATTACAGTTTAATACACTTACCATTAGCTTAGCATTAGATGCTCTTATTTTCCCTTATCACTGCTGTAGAAAATTGCCTGTGACCGTGAATGTAAAATAGTTACTGCATATCAAAAATAAGCTTATGCAACCATCATGTCATTGCCCCCAGACTAGAGGGCACCCTGACTGTCCTTGCAGAACTTCTTCTGTTGTCTCACTGATTTCCTGTTTTATCATGCTTACCTGTTTGTTGTTTTGCTTAATTAATTAACCTATTTCAGTTCCCCGTGTTCTCACCTTTGTTGCTGGAGCGTTGTTTTGTGTGTGTATGTGTGTGTGAGAGAGAGTGAGTGAGTGAGAGAGAGAGAGATAGTTTAAGTATGTTCTAGCCTTGTTTATATAGTAGTGCTTAATCTCTGGTTGATCAGGTTCTGTTTGTGCATCTGCCTCCAGGCACTATCACATATCACTTGATTGACTTTTTAGCTTTTATTTTTTTTCCTCACATAACTTTTCTTGACTACTTTCTTGTTTTCTTAAGGCTGTGATTTCAACCTGGATAAGGGTGTGTAACTCTGAAAACTACAGGCATATAACCAAGAAGTTAAGAATAAAAGGTGAAAAGTGTCATAACCTTAGAGACCCCTGATAAATATTTTTTAGCCAAATTTGTCAAAAAAAAAAAAAAAAGAGTTTAGTAAAAATACACAAAAAGGGCTTGTATAATAGGGTTTGCATAATGTCAGATGAAGAATTTCCTAAACACCATGTGCCAAGAATTAAACAAGACAAAAACATATGAAGATTTTTAAAAGGATTACATACATATAGCAAGAGATTTTAACATGATCTTTTTTTGTTAAAGAGGAATCAAAGAGATGTAATTTTTAAATGTCATTTATGCAAATTTACCACAATGTATTGTGTTTTTATTCTAAGGAGACCAAAAGACCCCAGCCTGATTACAGCACCATTAGAGCTCCTTTGGATTACCATTTGGTGAATTTGAGGATAACTGTATCTTTCGGGTTTGGTATATAACAGCCAACACCTGAAAGGGTAAAGTTAGGTTATTATCCATGTATGCATGTAAAATACATTGAATCTCAAAAAGATGATATAATACTGAATCAGTACTGACCCACATCAGGACGTATTATGGTGCCATTCTGCAGTTTGACCAGAAGCTCCCAGTACGTATGTTCAGCATTGTTCCCTGCCAATCCGTTCACACTTACAAGGAATGGACCATAGTTTGGATCTTCACGAATGGTGAATCTTTGCAGAAATTCAATATTGAATTCAAGTGAAATAAAGAGAGCAATATAAATGACTCAGACAGGAATTCTGACATGATTAAAGGATAAATCAATACACAATATCTGATTTATAACAACTAGGTTGCACATTTATCTCTGATATCTATTCAATTTTGTCATAATTGATAATTAACAATTATAAACTGACATTTTTACTATGAATTCTCTATCAGGAGTTTTGTTGCAACCAAGCAAGGAATAAAAAAAAAATCTGAGCCACATCATTTTTTAAATTTATTTGCACATCATTTGCAAATAAAACTAGCCAACATTGGTTTTCATAACTTACCTGAACTTATCGGTGGCTGCTTGTATTTTCCTCATCGCACCAAGTAAGATCCCTCTGTATGCAATGTCAGTGTTGAAAGTCAGGTTCTTCTTGTTAGTGAGTGAGTTGTATACAACTAGTGAAATACGACTGGGATTCTGGACATCTGCAAGCAGGAAGTGTTGTGACAAAATCCACACATTTTAGATTTGACTTTATTCTGCTTCCAAATGACAAGGAATGTAGAAAAAAAAAATACTCAGGCATTGTGATGGATCACAGTCTGGGATATAGGGTATATATGGCTATACTGTCATTTTTTCCCAAAATATTCCAATTTTGTGTATGCTACAAGTTAAAATGTGCATGTACCTATAATGTCTATAGAGATCTGTCCCATTTAACCATTTAATGAGTTAAGCTACATAAACATAACAACTGATAACCCACAGGATAGCGATAGTATTTGATTTTTCTCACCTGAAGTGAAGACGAGTGGAGCCAAAAAGTATATCAGCATAAACGTAGACAGAAGCGCTGCGACTTTGAAGGCCATCTTGCTGATTCTTTAGTCTGGTGCTGTGTGTGTGTCTCTGTGTGTGTGCACGCTCTCATCTGACAGGATTATATGCTGCAACACCTTTTAATACCCAGGTGCTCCTGCCCACTTTTAGTACTCAAAGGACCAAACTAGATTTTTCATAGCTTTGTTTCAGTTCATGTCCAGGTGCTGATATATTTCATTAGTGCTCAGCTAAACATTACAAAATACATAAATTAACTGATTTATTCTTCCCTTGATCATATCTGTTTAAGAATAAAAAATAAAAAAGTCAACTCACTTATAGCATTTTACTGTAGTATTTTATGCATTAGCAACTTTGATAACAGTTTATCAAGCTAATTGAATCAGTGCTACTTCGTGACTGACGGGAACTCAACAATGTATTTGCTTGTGACACCATTACCAGCTATGTAATTATTCTGGCCAAAGATGTACTTTTTACAATGTCAAGTTTCCATTATATTTATAAAACACAATTAAAATGGACTGATGAGTTTCAGGCATGATATCTGTGTCTCAATTCTGAAGGTCCCTAGTTTGTGTCACAATGTACCAGAACGAAATTGTTATGAGTTCTTGGTATATGTTGTTTTGAGCATTCCTAATCTCCCCGCCTTTCTTCGTCCCTCACTCTCACACTCTCTTTCGGTTCTTCGTCAAAGTATATCACTTCATCTTATGGTGTGGGCATGTATGGCTGCCAATGTAACTGGTACCCTTGTATTTATTGATGATGTGACTGCTGACAAAAGCAGCAAGATGAATTCTGAAGTGTATAGGGCTACATTATTTGTTCAGATTCAGCCAAATGCTTCAAAACTCATTGGACAGTGCTTCACATTGCAAATGGACAATGACCTGAAGCCTACTTTGAAAGCAACCCAAGACTTTTTTAAGGAAAAAAAGAAGAATATTTTGAAATTGTCAATCACCTAACCTGAGTCCAGTTGAGCATACATTTTACTTACTGAAGGTACAATGCCCCAAACACAGGCAGGAACCGAAAACAACTGCAGTAAAGACCTTGCAGATCATCACCAGGGAAGAAACCCAGCGATAGGGAACCACACATAAAAAGTGCTGTAACTCCAACACTGTTAACTTGATTTGGATATAAATAACCTCAAATTAAAACTGAAGGTGTGCACTTTGAGCTCATAGTCATTTCTAAATTTCAACTCCAATGTACTGTGGTAGACTGCTAAAAAACTTTGTCAATGTCCAAATATTTATGGACCTCATTGTAGGTAACATTGGCTATCAAATGCTACGTCAGGTCAGGAGGCAACTGTCTAGCTACAACAAAAGGACAAGAGACACTGCTTTAACTTTCTGCAATTTAAGTTAAACTGGATCATAGCCACCTCTGAACTGAAGGGAAGGTCTGCCACAGCAACATTACCCATCTATAATTTCACCCAGGCATGTTTACTCAGGTGTCTCTGAATCACCTGTCTGGATTGCGGTGTCATGTCAGTAATAATGCCACAGGTGTATTAAACACTGTGCTTAAATGGTGGGGACTTTCCCTCAGTGTTGAATTGAGGAAGTTTCTCTGAAGTTGCAAAACATCATGACTGAATAAGACATCCACTCACCAAGACTCTCAACTGAGAGAAATGTATTTCCTTGTACATTACTTAGTTTAACGTGGAATAAATGAACTAAATCTTGTGCATTTCATTAGTAACAACTGGCTGCTAATTACTCTCTTAATGAGTGTGGACGGGTCTACTTATTTTCCCCACCTGGTTTCTGAAAGTTGGTTTACTTTTTGGGAGAAAATGACTACATATTGAAATCTGTTGTGTGTTTTTTGTTGTCAACTGAGGTTATTTGTTTGTTCATAGAAGTTGGTGAGGACCACACAATTGTTACTTAGGCCCTGATTAAAACATAGAATTGAAAGAGGGTGTACTTTCTTTTTCCCTATGATTGTTTCTGCACACAACACTTTGCTACACAACAGCTGTTGTCAAATTAACTTGACACATTTTCTGTATATTGCCATATTGCTAAACATAACCAAACAACACAGAAATGGTTATGGCAACACAAAATCAGTGTTTTATACTGATTCTGAATTTTAAGCCTGGGCAGTCTATATACATAAACCAAAATAATATGTTGTAATTTAGTGTAAATGTTCTATTGTTCAAGGTATGGTGTCCAAGTTCTCTCTACAAGTCTTGTTAAACATTACAGAGAGGGCCTTTGTGGACAGTAATGATCAATCGAAAGATTTTATATATAGATGTGTTAAACATAAAACATAGCACATTTTGTATCAGACCACTCAATTTGTATGTGAGCTAAAATATTGGAACATGTGAATGACAGGTGTTTCTTGTTACCTAGGTGTGTCCTGTTAGATTGATTGTTTAAACAATAAATAGCTCTGAACATCTACTCTTGGTTTTAGCCTGTGAAGACTGTATTTGTTGTTATAAAAGGATAAGGCAACATGAAGATCAGACAGCTGGCTATGCGAGAAAAGCAAGCCATTTTGAAGCTGAGAAAAAAAAGGGAGATTCAATCAGAGGCATTGCACTAACACTGAGCATTGCCAATATAACAATTTAGAGTGTCCTGAAGAAGAAAGAAATCACTAGTGTTCTGAGCAACAGACACCGAATGGGTCAGCCAAGGAAATCAACAACAGCTGATCACAAACATTGCAAGAGCTGTGAAGAAAAACCCCAAAACAACAGTCTGTGACATCAACAACCTCCACAGGGCAGGGGTTTAGGTACAATCCACTGTTCGAAGAAGACTTCAAGTGCAGAAATAAAGAGGCCATACCACAAGATGAAACCACTCATCAGCAGTAAATATCAGAGAGCCTGATTGGAATTTGCAAAGAAATACAGAAATGAGCCACAAAAGTTCTGGAACCAAGATTAACCTCTGCCAAAGTGATGGACAGGTCAAAGTGGGGGAAAAGAAAGGATTCATTTTCCAGAATGTTAAAGCTTTTTGGCCGTAACAAATCCATAGGAAAGAAATTGTTGTAGAGACTTGGACAAACAGACTCATGTCTTGAAACACCAAACACAATTAAAAACTCAACTGGTTCAATAGGTTGGTTAGTTATTTCAGAGAAATCTTGCACCAAAAGTCTGGAAGACTGGGACATAATACATAACTGAGAAGCAGGGTCACATCAGCTGTCCTGCATTTGTCTCATTTTGGAGAGACACCTGGAAATATTCTGGATAATTTTGTTTTATAGTGTAATCTATGCAAAATTTTGAACTGGATAAGGCAGTGTCTGGAGTTTAAAGAACATCTATCAATCTCTTCCAGGCCCATAACTCATTAGCTAATAACCAATTCTTTTTCCCATAAACTTTTGAAGATGTAGCAGGTAATTGGGAGGCCTGGAGGGTATTATAAATGCAGGAAATCATTTTCCCTTTTACCAAAATAGTCCTTAAGGCAGGTGTCAAGACAAGAAGGGCTAATTGTTGCAAACCTGTGATGTAAAGGCGGCACAGACAGATGCAAGTGCAGATAAGAGCTTTAATGAAGATTATATTATCCACACAGGCAGTGGTCAGGAGATCAGGCAAACAGACTAGAGCAGGTACGGCAGAAATCTAGGTCAAAGGCAAAGCAGTATCAAAACCAGAATATACAAAACAATGGAATGGCTTGGTAATAAAAAGAGACTATGGCAACTGAACGTATTAATTCACAAAAATCTTGTGAATAAGCAATCTCTTAAGTAGGATTTTGTGATTGTCTGTGTGATTAGTCCTCAGGAGAAGGTGACGTGTCTGTGTGTTCCACTGGGAGTTGGAGTTGTTGATCATGTTTGTAGTTCATGGTGCATTCTGGGAAACGGAGTCACTAGTTGGGCCTGACATGATAGAAACCCATGCCCCCCACCCCCCAAAGCGCTACTATCGGAGCACCAGAAAACACTCCCTCCGTCCAATGAGAAAACGTCCAATGAGAGGCAGTTCTGTAGATGGAAATGTCTTGTTGATGATTGAGTTCAATGGAGAGTGACCAGAATGGCTTGAGCTGACAGAAAGGCTACAGTAACTCAAATAACCATTCAGTATTATTGTGGTGAGCAGAAAAGCATCTCACAATGTTCATCTCAGAAGCCCTGGTCAGGTTTCACTTCTGTCAGCCAAGAACAGAAAGCTGAGGCTGCAGGCTCACTAAAACTGGACAGTTGCACACTGGAAAAACATAACCTGGTCTGATGAATCTCGATTTCTGCTGAGGCACATAGATGCTAGGGTCAGAATTTGGTGCCAATAGCATGAATTAATGGACCCAACCTGCCTTGTGTCAACAGTCCAGGCTGGTGGAGGTGGTGTAACGGAAGTGGGAATGTTTTCTTGGCACATTTTGGGCCAGTTAATACCAATCATCACTTGAATGCCACAGTCTATTTGAGTATTGTTGTTGACCATGTGCATTCCTTCATGGCTACAATTTACCCATCGGCTACTTCTAGCATGATTGCACCATGTTACAAAGCAAAAGTCGTCCCAAACTGGATTCATGAACATGACAGTGAGTTCAGTGTTCTTCAGTGGCCTTCACAGTCACTGGATCTGAATACAACAGAATGCCTTTGGGATGTGGTCGAACAACATACTTGGAGACATGTCAACATGGAACATAAGCTCAAAGGAATGTTTCTAACTGGTGTTTATCTGGTGGAATCCATACCAAATAATTGAGGCTGTTTTAAGAGCAAAGGAAGGCCCTACCCAGTATTAGTATAGTGTTCATAATAAGGTATTCCATGAGTGTATATTCAACTTTTGCTTGTCTCCTGAAATAGTTCCAACCACCTTTAAATCAACCAACATTGGCAAACAGATCAACAGATGATGCCATCTCCATAGCAAAACACACAGACCTAACCCATCTGGAGCAAGAGAACACATATGTAAAGATGTTCTTTGTCAACTAGAGCTTAGCATTTAATACAGTAGTCCCTACCAGACTGATCTACAAACACCACAGCCTTGGCCTCAGCACTTTGATTTGTAATTGGACTATGGACTTTCTCACTAACAGCCTGTGGCAGGTGGGGGTGGGGAATGAGCAAATTACTATGGAATACCTGTTACCTGTTTATTTGTGAGTGCTTATTAACAAGCTGTTTTCCTCTCTCTCTAAGTGAGTGATCTGATGTGCGTGAGTGTGTGAAGTGTCAGCTGAACAGAGTCAGATCAGCTGAAAAGAAGCTTCTGTTGTTTTTGTTCATTTGTCTTTTATTACTGTGCAGTGGCATATAAGAAAAGAAAAACTCACTAGCAATCTCCACTGTATTCCTGAATTGTGTTTGTTGTCATTTGTCACACTGGTGCCGAAAACCCAGAAGAAACAGCTCTGAGAACATCACATGGACATGGAGCCTCTCGTTCTGATTGTCCAGTGCAGATGCAAGACCAACAGCTTTAGGCTCTCATGAGTCTACAGCAGCAGCTGAAGATCCTTTCAAAAGTAGTGAATGAGCAAGCTGTAGAATGAGCCACCACCAGGGCCTATTAACCTCCTCCTCTTCCTCTCCCACAACCCCCTCCTTAAGCTCCTTCTCTCTGGCCAGTATGACACTCTAGAATGATGTCAAGGCATACCTGGAGATGTTTGCAGGTACCACCTCAGCGTGTGGATGGCCGAGGGGACAGTGTGGGCTGCACATTTATGCCCTGCTGACAGGAGAAGCCCAGCTATCTGCCCATAGTCTGCCACTTGAGAGACATCTGAATTACACAGCCAAGAATAGAGCCATGCTCGAGCAGGTGGGACTGTGATCAGAGGTACAGTTAAAAGGTGACGGTTCGGCTGTTCACATATGCTTGGCAACTCTTTGACTCCTGTTGAAGCTGGCTGAGACTAGATCCAGCCCACCCAGAGAAGGTCAGTGAGTGGGTGGCATTGGAGCAGTTCATCAACCAGCTGTGTTGTGGAACATCAGAGTGGGCCCAGTGCCACCACTTGATCCAATTCAACTGGCCTACATCCGATTCAACTGGCCTATAAGGACTACATGTCCACACAGCGAGACAGTGTGTCTTACTGCTGGTTTCCAAAACCCTACCCACCCCGACATCACTTGGGAAGACTGCCACTGCCTGCAGCTCAGCCAGCCCAACTTCCTTGGTTGCATGCAACAAACCATATAATTTATCTGATCACAAGAAAAAAGTGGTTTAGGACAAATTGGAGAAAATGCTGGAGATGGGAGTAATAGAAGTTAAGGATGGCTTGAATATGGCTTGATGCAACTAGATGCAAGGATTTTGATGATTTCTTTGAATTAGTGAATTAGGCCTCAGTCCTAGTTTTAAGCACCACAGTGACACCCTGAGGTTGCCATGAGGATAATAAGCATGTGGGAGGCAGGTGTTAGAGAGAGCATTGTTATGTTTATTTCTAAATCCTTCCTGTGCTTTTCAGCACAGCAACCGTTTTGATGGAAATATTTAATACGAAACTTTAAATCATACATCTGCATGCGCACACACACACACACACACACACACACACACACTCACCAGGTTGCTATATGATGAAGTTGTTTCTCACTGCACTGGATCTCTCTGTTTGGAATGTAACACCTCACTGCAAGATACACAATATACAAACAGAGAACCGATAATCCCACACAGGTGTATGCTCATTTATTAAATTACCAACTACTTTCTTCAAAACCACTCCCTCCATTTACAACTGGCTCTTAACCATGCTCTATCTTTGCCAGCTAGCTGCTGAGCGGCTAATCCTTCCACCACGATGGTTCCACTGTGAAGTGGAACCTCGACACGAAAAAAAGAAGAGCTAGTAAATTAGAAAGTAAAGAGTTTCTGAATTTCAGCTGCTAATGCTACATGGTAGAGAAAGTCTTTTTATGAAAATAACACAACAGTAAGAAAATTTGAAAATCTCAGACCATAGGCACCATCAATGGGGCATTCGGTCATTTGCCCCATTGCCCCAAGCACCACCCTTGAAAGTAAACCAAAAAATGACAAATTTCAATTAGGTCCCTTAAATACATTCACTATCATCACAAAAATCAGCATTTAAACACATAATTTGAGTGTGTGATTGATCCAGATTTGAGCAAACATAACATTGTTATTGAGAGTGTGGTAGGCTGTTGAATAATATAAATGATTCTCTATAAATGTATAAATCATTTATATTTTATCTTCAATCTATGTTACAATGAAATTTTAAAGTCTCTGTGTGCTCATCTTCAACAGGAATCCTGCAACAGATGATACTAGCATAATATCATGCCAAATGATATAGACCTTGTCTACAGAAACATGATAAATCAAATATAGTCTGCATTGAGGAGAACATTCCTACTGACCCCTGCAGGATATAATTAGTAGAATGGGGAATTGCCACTTCTGAGAGAAAGTACACAGATAAGTGTTACTTAAGTCTATAACTGTAGTTTCCTCTGACAAATTATTAATAGTAATATTATTATTATTATTATTATTATTATTATTATTATTGTTGTTGTTGTTGTTGTTGTTGTTGTTTTCCCAGCAATTATATATCCACAATGGTGAAATGTGTAATCCAAATTCATAGAATCAATCCTTAACCACCAAAAACACATGGCTTTTCATACAGTATGTTCTAGTAAAACACACATAAGAAGCATAATCCTACCTTATGAATGAACATGCTGTATAAGGTTAATTTAAATACAAATGCTCTTTATCAGTAAGCTAATTATGGGGGACTGAAAGATTTTGTTTACACACCAGGATGTGTGATGTGAAGAGACAGCTGTGTTGGTGTTGCCAGAGTTACTGTAGTAGGCTTGGCAAAGGAGTGGGGGTTGAAGTGAAGTGTATTTGAGGGTTACTTGGTGGTGGAGTGGCGGAAGGGGTGTTAATGACTGCTCTCCTAGTCATAAAAAGAGGGTGGGTCTTTTTCTTGGATGAATGAGCAAGGAGATAAGCATGGAGCCAGGCTTTGTTCAAGGGCTTACATGAGAGAGTGGGAAAGAGAGACAGGAGCAAGAAAGAGCAGGATTAAAAGACTAAAGAGACACTAGGTCACCGCTGCTCTACCTTCATATTCTTTGGAGAGCCGCTCCAAATATTTCACACCTGCAATCAATTGAAGAACATAAGATTTTTATTTATTTAATTTTTTTTTTTTTATTTATTTATTTTTTTTTTTATGAGCTGCAGAAATGGTTTGTGATACAATTTTGGACAATGCATTCAGCTGTCTATCTGCTTAAGCTGATGGCTCATGTTCTTTAACTCAGAATTCATTCATGCTTTGGATTCTAAAACCAGGAAATCAAATCTGGACTCTAACATGATGCTGAAGAAAGTCTGCTTCCAGGTATCTCTTATCCAGTTACTCTTTTGCAAGATTTGAGGTGCAGTATATTGAATAATCATATCTGTACATTTATTTCTTAAGTTCATATAATTATATAAGTTTTCACATACATTTTCATTTGCCCTGTGTTTTGATTTTGAACGAATGCACCATTTCATGTATTAATGCTTTTTCTTATGTTGACTTTTAATTTGTTTGTCATATATAGTGGGGAATCTATAGAATCTATTTTGCATTCTTCTATTTTGTAATACAATAATTTTCATTACAAATTATATTATTGACAACAACTTGAATGAAAAGTAGAAACTTTGAAATATTTACATGAATTTCAGAGTTTGTTAATATTTGTTATGCCACATTTTTTGCTTTAATGACAGTGTGAGCTTGAGCTGGCATAGGTTTCAAAAGTTTGTGCAAAACCTTATGATCCATTATATATATATATATATATATATATATATATATATATATATATATATATATATATATATATATATATATATAATAATTCAAAAATAATAATAATAAAAATCTGAGATTTTCAACGTGGTCTCAGATTTTTGCCCTCTACTGTATGTTTTGTACTGTAAGTTTCTTATGGAACTGATAAATCCTATAAACCTGACATGGAACGGTTCTGAAAGTACAGTAAAGTTGTTACTCATCTGTTGATACATGAACGTAGGGTCATAAGAAGCACATCAAGTGATTTGCTGGTAAATTGCCCCATGTGATATAGCTGAGAAATGTCTCTTTGTTCTTGTATTTGAACATTTATGGCATCACCTTTGAAATCTGACAGAATTTCTGAAATCTTTGGGCAAACAAGCCCTGTGAGCCTGACTGACCCTCTTGTAAAAGAGTGATCTAAACTTTTCCTGTAGTGAGAGTGAGATCCAGTGAAATTCCTGTTCACCTGTCACTGTCCTCCAGCTGCTCTGTTTAGTAACCCAAGAGCTGAAGATGCTTTGAGCTTCCAGAGACACACACAGGGGCACTTAGACTCATTCTGAATGGACATGAGGAATTTCTTTCTTGTGACCCTTTAAACAGAACAAACAGTGGCCTTGCTTTTGTGCTCAAACTGGCATGCATGTGTTTTTCAAACTCTGGTGTTACATAGGAGAGATTAACTTAAGTACCTGTTTAACACACAAACCCTTATTTGTCAGAGCTATGCACATGGCTGGTGGCTAGCTTCGTAGTGAGTGCAATCTATTTATGTTTTGAAACAGAGAAAGAGACTCTGGAGGATATGTCATCTGTTATGTCTAGGGACCCACTAGGTGGCAGTGTCATTACACATTGAAATAAGGTACTGTAAGTGTATAATAATGATAAGGTTTGCAGCACTGTTCAATCTTGTATCTGATTGGTCAGAAGTTGTAGATAAATTTTTTGTAACAGCAGCTCTGACAATACGACAAATCACAGGTTTTTACGAATGCACTTGGTCTAACACTTTATTGTTTCTACACTAACAGCTAATTTCATCATTTCTACACTAACAACTAATATTAGTTGCTCTGCTGAAGCTTTCTGTAAGGAGATGTTTATTTAACATTTATAGAAGGAGTCTAGGGTGTCAATGCTTTGTAAATCAGGACGTTTTCAGCAAAGGGAAAATCTTCAGACAGATGACTACCTTTTCTGTTTTCTCAGTGACACGTCAAGTTGTGTTGTTGTTTTTTGTCTTATATTTCAAGAGAAAGGGGGGAAAACTGTTGTGGGAATAACTACTTCAATTAAAAGGTACCATCACTGTAATATTTGTAGAATAGATTGAGAGTAGTGAATGTGGTGTGGTGCTGATTTGGAACCATCACTACATAATGACTACATTACAACATTACTACATCATTAATGCATTGTGGGAATCTCTGCCAGTCACTTGATGCCACTTAGCCTTTGCAATGACCCATTTTAGGCAAAGTTGGACTTTGGATTAAATTCTGAAAATAGTTGGTCATTGAACATTTTTATTCTTGTCAGGTGGCAATTCTGAATGCTGAAGTAAATGGGTGACATAAGTGTACCTTTTAGATCATTTAACACCTTGTGTAGATCCTCATTAATACTTATTCTGATACGACATAAAACAAAATACTTTATACAATATAAAGCATCTATCTATAAAAGGCTATTCTAGCAGTGTGAGCTGTGAAATGTTTTCTTTTTTGTACTTCTGAACCAATGAGCAAGATGTCATGTCACATGGTCTATAGCAGGGGTGTCAAATGGGCCAGTTAAAGGTTCTAACCCGGCTCACCAAATGAATTTATAGTTCGTGTTCAAAATTAAAATCATCTTGTTCAATTGAAAGAAATGAAAATGGAAAGATATGAAAAAAGAGCTAGTTTCTATTATTCCACTAGGAGCAAATTAGAGCAATAAACTCAGATCTATATACTCAGTTATGGACAAAATGTGATAACGATGCATAATTCTTCATTGACAAACTAAATATTTGACTCTCCAATGTCTCTTTACATAAGAATTCAATATGTGAATATTTATGCATGCATAACTATTGCATTCATTTTTGACACTATATATTCCTCCCCATTTCAATATTATTTTGTATAGATATTTTGTATAGATTCATAATATATAATTCCAAATAAGTCCATAAATCCATTTAGTTTCCAGGTTGTAGCACAAGACTTCAGGGGGATGAATACATATTCAAGGTACACACATATGCTTAAAGAAAAGAAAAGAAAAACATATAATATAATGAATTATAGTCTGTTCAGTTGTTTTGTATGTGATATATGTTGAATCTGTTTGTGCATTCTGGATGTACATTTCAGATAAACTCCCACATTTAAGGGAAGTCATTGATGTTTCATTGGGTTACCAAACTGATTTTTTCGGCTAAACATAATGTAAGTTTGACACCCCTGTTCTATAAATAAAATATCCATAAGAGTGAAGCAGACTTCTATCTAGCACCACCATTATCACAGCACCGGAACTGGATGCTCAGCCAGTGTGTCTTTAGATAACCGGTGACTTCTGATTGGTCTTAATAGGCTTGATGATCTATGAAAGTATTTCATACTTAGCAAGGGTGTCCTTAATCAGACTCTGAGGACTGCATTTTTATAAAGATCCCTGAGGGACTAGGGATGACGGAAGGGTTTTGCTTTCATCAGAGATGAAAAAGAGAGATTATTTTGCCTATCTTGTGCTCATATTTTCTTTAATACATAATGGAGAGAAATCTTTTGATTTGATCTCATATCAGTGTTCCTGTTGTTTAGTTCATTCCCCTATTCCCACCATTGTACATCTATTTTCACCGTACACTCTACTTAGCAATACTGTGTTTTAATACGGTCCTGTATTTTTTGTTGAACTTTTACAGAAATCTTCTTTAGTATGCCCTATAGCTTATATTTTAGTATTATAAAACAGTATTATTGGGAATATAGATGCACAAAATACATGTGTTTATATTCACTTAAATGTGTTTACATGCTTGTGTGTTTACATGCTTGTTTTACTGATGACAGTTGTCTATACACTGGTGAAATAGAAAGAATATAAAGGGCACTTTATTAACACTTTATTAAATTTATTAACTGGAGTAATATTTCCTTCTGGAAGTCAGGCTAAAAAAGTCATAATTTCTCTAATAGATATGTGATTTTTATGTACATCAATTTTTATAATGATTCATTGTACAGTAAGTCAAAAAAAAAAAGAGGGTTAATGCAGTGAGGGGGTCATAAATTCCTCGAGAAGGAATAAATGCTTGTCTTTGGTTAGTTGCTGGTGTACAGAAGGGCATCAAAAGTCCACAGGGTCAGTGAGGGTCAGTAAATATCATTGAAAGCAAATGGAACACAAATACACAGGGGAAATGCATCTGAAAGACAGACCTGAGCTCTGCTGAGCCTGGCACTCCTTCATTACAAAAGAGCGAGCTGCTCCTCACTGCGAGTCTGAAAAGGCTTCACATTAGATTCAGCTTAGAATTTTTCCATAGAGTCCATAAATGGACCACCTCTTATAGCACGGGCTCCTGCAAAGATGAGGAACAAGTGAGGATTTCTTTGGCTGGGATAATGACGGCCTTGTGCCGGACTAGGAGGGGCTGATGCTAGGAGGGCTGGGTGGGTAAATGAGGGAGAACGAGAGAGAGAGAGACAGAGAGAGAGAGAGAGAGAGAGAGAGAGAGAGAGAGAGAGAGAGGTGTAGTGAATAGAACTCAGAACCGAGTTCAAATGTTTGCAAGGCTGATTTTGAAAACACAGAGCCACACACCTCTCCCATTTGGATATTGGATTTTCTTTGCAGCCTAAATAAGATTATTGGTTCATAAAAAGAGCTACACTTTTTATGAGATGCCTGAAATATACAGGTATGTATGCATTTATGCAGCCTGTTTCTGGAAAAAAAATGCTACATTGATTTTCCAACCACACAATGCTGCTGTGCTAAAACAGTCGTGGCTTAATCGTGAAGACGAATCAATTCATGCTAAAACACTATGCTTAAGACTCAGGGGGTGTGGTTCAAAGTGTAAAGGTATAACTGTACATTAGAATTGATTCAGATGATAATATTTGAATTCACTATGATTTATCCATTTAATTTTTATAACTCAATTGTACACATATGTCTTGGCTAATGATTACATTTGTGATAAGTGGATAATAGCATAAATATCAAATGGCTAAAAATATCCTTTTCAGATGTTAGGTGGTGGGTCAAATCAGTTAAAATCCCTCATTTAGCGAGACTCTTTTATTAACTTTTATCTGCTGAACTGAGTTGTAAGTCATGTTGGATAGAATCAACTGTAAATTGAATAAAATGTACATTTAAATGATGACAAGATATGCACCTTGATCCAGTGCAGTACTAGATGCAGGAATTGACTGGTTTATAGTATCATTGATTTTAATGTAGTTAAGCAGTTCTGGTATTTGCAGAACAACACAGGGTTGTTGTTATTTTGCAATGTGCTCTGCTATTCAGTACATATTTTCTTGACTGAATTAAATATTTAGCAGTGATAACTGTTCCTTAATTTGATGCCATCCAGCAATTCTTGGCAACTGCAGCTTCAATAAACAGGCCTTGTTTATTCTGAACTGCTGAAATAATGAAATAATGAAAAATATGAAAAGCCTGCCCTGATATGCCGAGAAAAAAGTGGCCTGTTTAGGTAGTACATGTTTAATGTTGCAGTAGGTCCTCTCTGCTCTTCTCCTATTCAAAACAGAGCCGGCCACTAAGAGAGAGGATAAGCCTTTCCACGATCAGATGCTCTTTCATGGCTTTGGAGGAGAAAAAAAACCTACTCTGACTTTACAGTGGTGTTTGAAAGTTTGTGAACCCTTTAGAATTTTCTAAATAATCTGCATATACATGACCTAAAACATCATCAGATTTTCACACAAGTCCTAAAAGTAGATAAAGATAAACCTAAAAATATTATACTTGGTCATTTATTTATTGAGGAAAATGATCCAATAATACATATCTGTGAGTGGAAAAAGTTTGCGAACCTTTGCTTTCAGTATCTGGTGTGACCCCCTTGTGCAGCAATAACTGCAGCTTAACGTTTGGGGTAACTGTTGATCAGTCCTGCACATCGGCTTGGAGGATTTTTATCCCGTTCCTCGGTACAGAACAGCTTCAACTCTGGGATGTTGGTGTGTTTCCTCACATGAACTGCTTGCTTCAGGTCCTTCCACAACATTTCTATTAGATTAAGGTCAGGACTGTGACTTGGCCATTCCAAAACATTAACTTTATTCTTCTTTAAGCATTCTTTGGTAGAACGACTTGTGTGTTTAGGGTCATTGTCTTGCTGCATGACTTGCTTTCTTTTGAGATTCAGTTTATGGACAGATGTCCTGACATTATCCTTTATAATTGACTGGTATAATTCAGAATTCATTGTTCCATCAATGATGGCAAATCTTCCTGGTCCAGATGCAGCAAAACAGGCCCAAACCATGATACTACCACCACCATGCTTCACAGATGGAATAAGGTTTTTATTCTGAAAAGCAGGGTTTTCCTTCTTCAAACATAACACTTTTCATTAAAACCAAAAAGTTACATTTTGATCTCATTTGCCCACAAAACATTGTTCCAGCAGCTTTCTGGCTTCTCCATGTTTTCTTCGCAAACTGCAGATAGGCAGAAATGTTCTTTTTGGAGAGCAGTGACTTTCTCCTTGCAACCCTGACACTACTTCATAGCCTTCTTTGCTCATATTTAACAAGGGTGCCAATATTAGTGGAAGGCACTGTAGTTGGCACAAGTAACTGCAATGCTTTCACAATGCAGTCCAGTACAGAGTTCTGAGTTTTGCTCTGTTCTACATTATATATTGTACTTGGTGAACCCTTTAAATGGTGAATGTTTTTAGGTAGATAATTATGCAAAGAACTCCTTCAAAAACCTTTTCATAGTGTTTATGCAATTTTCCAAATTTTTTCAAACTATAAGTAAATAAATAAATGAACATGATTTTTGTAGAACAGCACAGTGGTCTATCAGGTAGCATCACCTCATCACAGATCAAGGGTTCCTGATTCGGTCTTGAGCTCAGGTTAATGTCTGTTTGCAGTTACTCGAGGTCTCTCTGTGTCTGCATGGGTTTCCTCTGGGTTTTCTGGTTTCCTTCCTAAACATGCTTGTAGGTGGATTAGCCACTCTAAAATTGCCAAGGTGTGAATGAGTGTGTGAATATCTGGGTGTGTGAGATGAAAGTAAATAATTTATTTACTATTTTACTGCCAATTCATATGTGTTTCCAGAGTGTGCACACAAGTCCTGGTTATTCTCTATCAAACCTGCTCGTTTCAAATACTTCAGTATTCAGTTGCTCAGCTGGATTCAGGAATTGTGATTGATTTGACCAGTTTAAAGCAGTGCAGCCTTCAAGCTATTTTATCTACACCAAATGCAACCTGGCAGTTTTGTGCTTGAAGTTTTCCTGTGCTAGCTTGGAGTGAATCATTTGAGGCCATGGTGGAGTTTTCTCCTCTTTATGGGTTATCATTGACACATCCCTACAAACATTCTTGATATGTTCAACAGTTGTTGTTTTTCTTGGCCATATACTACTGTAGTCTTCTGTTGCTTGTCATTCTCACCTACCTTCTTGTCATGTTGTTGACCTAATGTGCTGAAGCCCAAACAAACAAATGAAAAAGTCCAGTCATTGTCCAATGTCATATGGACTGTTCTCTATACATCTAAATAAACACTTCCAAAAAAAAAAGTTTATATTTTCTGCATAGTTTATTTTAATCGTTTGAATCCACTCAAGATTCATTTAATTTAATCAGGAACATGTCTTGTATGAAGCAGGTAGATTAATCTATATGAAATATCCAGCTATATGCTGCTAGTGAATGTAACTACAATGACAACTCTTCCAGAAACTCATTTATCTCAGATGACAAATGTGTGTGTGTGTGTGTGTGTGTGTGTGTGTGTGTGTGAGTGTGTGTGTGTGTGTTTAATGTCCCAAGCAGCAATTAAATACCACCAGAAATGCAGATCCTGTAAATAAATAGGCAGTTTGCAATAGTACAATGTTTTCTTTGCTATATTACTTGCTATATTACTTCTAAACATCATTGTCTGTCAACCTGCATTTCTGCAGCGCAAACAGAAAAGTATTACTCTACCTGATGACCTGCACATCCTCTAAATTCCCTATAATATACAATCAGATCTCATTCTTTTTAAAACCCTGTGACATTATTATGTGATGCGAACTTGAAAGGCAAATGTCAGAGAAGTGGTGCGTTGTTTATTTTTTTAAAGTACAAATGGTTCACCAGGAAGGAAGTGTATGACGAGATTTCCATTAGTTAAAGAGATTACTAAAGCTGCTTCCTCTAACTTGCTTCCATTCCCTCATCCTGCTCCTCAGCACTTCCTCACATTTCAGAACATGGCTTGGCTCTTCACTCTCCCTGACTCCTTGGACAGGGCCTCATGGATTTGTGGTTCTTCTATTATGTTCTCTACTAAATGATGTCAGTAGTGCCATTTGCTGACAAGACAGGGTGACTTGAGGATACTTGAATTGCTCATTCTAGCTTAATTCCTCCAGTGTAGTGGTGAAAAGGTGAGTTCTGACATTGTTCTTTCTTTGAACGGGGTCTCTGCTGTTTGCCCCACTCCTGTCACACTTTGTACCTCAATCAAAATTCCTGGCCTTGGATTTCCCTTTTGTCTGTATTTTTCAAATGGATTAGAGGAGACTCTGGGAGTTTTTGGCACTAAATTAAGAGCATCAATCTGGCAGAGAGGATAGAAGTACCACTTGGCACAGCTCACAAAGTCTGCATGACACTTTTTGCCAACCAAGACTTTCTTGATTTGACAAATCCTACTTAAGAAATTTGTGGACTAGTTCAAGACAGGATGCATATGCTCTACATGTGAAAAAAAAGGATTTGGAGAGCAGGCAATGACAACAGAATTTCTATTCAAAGGAGATTGTGCTTGAAATGTAATTATATATGTTTGCATTCTGTGCTGTGTAATTGTGGCACTGGTCGAACTGGAAAAATATAAGAAGAAGAACCAGTTGTGAAATATATGTTTACACTTATTTTGCCATTTTACATACACAAATTCGCTCTAAATTATCCGAGTCTGCCAGATACAATCTTCTGAAAAAGCACATTGAGCTCTATATTGGATGTAGTGTGAAATAGAGAGCGCTCTTCAATTTAAGATTGTGTGTTGTGATTCCTAAATAGACATGCCTGGAGATAGAAAGACAGACAGCAAGCTAGCTAGCACTGTACAAAAAAAAACAAAAAAAACAATAGCAATCAAAATGGGAATAAGCAGGTGAATAAATAGTGGACTATATTGTAAGTAAAACATAAAATACAACATGTCGTGCTGGAAATTAATCAACAGCGGGTTGGTGGGCCACCCCAAATTTGATTAACCCATGACTGCACAAAATGTTTTATTCCTCTTATATCCATTTATAGTTGCATTTCATGTGGATTATCTGCAAAACAAATTAGTTAGGAAAATGCAAAGCCCTTTATCCTGAAGACTTAACTCAGACTGTTAAAAATGCTTATACCTGGAAATCCTTTCAAAAATGTTATATAATGTCTTTTCACAGAAAGCCTCACTATATCAAACATTAAACACATTTTTAATCTGTTTATTTGGAGAATCTGCCATACAGATCCCTGTGTAAATTGTTACTACAGAATAATTAATGTATTAGAACGATTACACATTAATATAAACGCATGACTTGCCTTGCAGCCTGCTGTATTGTCAGAGCTGCTGATAAAGAGGAAAAAAAAAACAATTCTGAACAATCAGAATATAATTATACATATTATTATGTGATTGTATTTTACATATACACTAATCCATAAAACGAATAGTTTTTGCATGAAAATACAGAACTGATGTATTTAGATCGTAGAACCAGCCACTCCTTGGGCAGTTCTTCTGGGATTTTACTGCAAAAGGCTCTGTGTGAGCGTGTGTATGTGTGTGTGTAGTATCCACGTCACTGCCAATGGTGGAGGAGGGCCAGGCCCCTTTCTCCTCTTCAGGGATTAAACACATTGAAAAGAACTCTTTGTGTCAGTGGAGCTGGAATGCCTGTTGAGCCTAGTGTCTTTGGGAAACAAACAGCCAAAGTCAACGGAACATTTGCGCAAGAGCCTACTCGAATACGGCACTCCCAGAATGCCCCACTGCCCCATGCCCCTAATTAAGGGAACAAGGGAAAGACTGACTCCTCAGGAACTTCCATTAGCACAATCCCAGCCAAGAGTGTATTAGTCAGGCTTTTCCTTTATGCATCATTCACGCAAAGGCAAAAGCCAGTATTATCAGAATATGTGAAAAATCACTGCGTTGGATGTATCAAACTCTAAGCTAACGAGATTTGGTGCCTTCTTTTGTATTGATAGCATGTGTGGTAGTTTTCTTTATTTGCAAAGTGTTTTTTGTCAAAATAGTTAATCTCTCAGTGGTTTGGATAAGCCTATAGCAATCATTGGTACAGAAATTGAATTATACCCTTCCTTAAGCTTCTAAATGTTTTTAGACTTTGGCTGATCTACTTTACACCCCTGGTGACCAGTACTCTCCTTTTTGTGGATGTGACATGATTGACATCTGAAGTGACACCTTTGAGAAAACACCTTAGAAATGACATTTGTCCATTCTTTTAGTCCAAAAAGCCTTTTGCCCAAGTCTGGCTTCACAGGAAACAGCCTGCTTGTCCATGCCCTATACAGGAAATCTACATATAGATACGCCAATCTCCTGCTTTCCTGTTCGTTTATTTATTTATTTATGCTTTTTTTCTTTTCTTCTCCTGTTCAAACGGTTTTCATATGATGTTGTTCATATGATGATGTCTTTCAAGTGTTGTGCTGTTCCTATGACTCTGTAGTTATGAAGCATATTGGAATCTCATTGGAGACTTGACATGATGCCAGAAGTTAGGGAATCCCCTCAGTTATCTATCTGTGTATTGTTGTACACAAGATATGATTTAGATAGTTGTTTGTTGAGAATACCCGTTAAATATTAGAATGAAATTGAGGAAAACCTTGGGTTTTGCAATAATTGGGTCTGATCTGTGAAGCTGAATACTTATTTTCTGTAAAAAAAAAAAAAAAAAGATATGCTAATAAATAACTGGCATTTCAGTTAATTTACCATCTCACTTGCAATCAAGAATGTTGCAGATGAATATGAATTATTGCCTCAACCAACCAAAAGAGAATTTAAATTTTGTATAAGAATGATATTTAAAAAATTTTTTAAAACCTCTTTGCATTCTTTCTACCCAGTTTATTGTCTTCTTTTGTTGACAGTGTCCCATAATGGAAGCTCATACTGTATATTTAACTGGATTTTAAACAAACATGTATATAGGACTCTTTGATGGAACTTCTTTGACCAAAGGTGTCTGAGGTCTGCACAGTCCACAGCCAACTTCCTTCTTCTTCTTCTTCTCGGGATGAAGCTCTGTCTTTAAAAACGCGATAATCATCAATGAGGGCAGGACACAAGAGATTCTGTTAAGCTTTATAAAACAGCATCAGGTCTTCTTACATGCATAATAATATTTTATTGTCTGACTTAGAGATAAAGTCATACATTTAAAATCTATATCCTGAATTGATATATTTCTGTAAAGCTGCTTTGGGACAATGCCCATTGTTAAAAGTGCTACACAAATAGAATTGAATTGAATGGAACTTAAAAGTACTGAAGCAGAACATACACAGAAATGCATGTGTGCAAAAACATCTCATGTCATGGTTTTTGAAATATATAAGCTCTGTTTAAACAAAACAAAACAAACAAAAAAAAATCAAGAATTTTGCTTATTCCCCATAAGGGGTTTTTGTATGTCATCAAAAATGTATTACATAACTTGAATGCACAATCTGGTGCCTGCACATTGCTTTGCTAGACACAGTCGCTAACATACCCATTTCCCCCTTCAGCAGTTCTGTCACATAGTTGTGGAGTGGTCTAAAATGGAGAATGCACTTAACTGCCCACATGTTTCCCTGGGTACCAGTGTGGCTACAATCATACACTCACAGAAATGTCAAGTATGTCTCTTCTGCCCCTCAATATCCTGGCTACACGTGGTGCACTGCATAATTCAGATTCCTCCCCCTGAACAAATCTTCTGAAGCTTGGCATATCCAAATAAGAAACAAAGGCCTTAGGCAACGTTTTTCCCTATATAGCCAGTTTGAAACATGGGCTGTGCGTAGTGGTTCTGTTTCGTTAAGCCGTGATGACCTGATTTTGTGATGTTTTCCATTTTGATGCACATTTATATGTCATGCCATGTCATTTACCTGTATTACTGTGATTACCACTTTACTACATTATCTACAATTAACCAGCAATGAAAATGAGCCAGAGAAAGGAGTATGTGTGCGCTGTACTCACCACCAGGTGGAGGTCTTGGATTAGACAGCTGCAAAAGAATGATTAAAAACAGAACAAAATACTCTCTAACGCTCTCTCAATCCTTAAGCCTAGCTGAATTTCCACTGATGGATAATCAGCAGGCTATTATGAGACTACTGCAACAACAATCATTAAAAGCATCTCTTCTATATTTCCATTCCCTGATCACTCCCAGTGTACCATCTCCAAGGGAAAATTCCATTAACTAGGCAGCAGGAGTACACTGAAGTCACTCAATCACTGTAGGACTGTCTAATGCTCTCAGCATGGTTTAAACCACTGCTGACTATTATGAAGCAGGGGATCAAGTGGTAATATATCCACATTCTTAGCAGTGTTGTGACTTCTTCTTTCCTCCAGAAGAGTCCCTGCTCTCCTTTCAGTCCATGTGGCTGCTGCTCAGATTAACTGGCTCCTGTAAAACCCCCTTCCAACACCTAATTTAATTCAGCTCACCAACTGATTAATTATCAGCCTAGAGGAGCTGAACAAGGTGTGTTAGAGGATTGCATGGGGTCTGTAGGACTGGGATTGAGAATCACCTGTAGGATTGAGAAAGGAACCTTAAACATTATACAACATTAAGAAGTGCTGAAACAAAAATTGCATGAAACAACAACAGCAACTTTTCACTATAATTGATTAATAGTTTTATGTTGGTACAGTTAACATATTGTATTAAAAACGTGCAATCTGTAGCTATATCTATTCGGTAGGGGAGGTAAAACATTCACGAATCCCCTCAGTGTCATCATGTATCATCATCACATTTCACGCTTTGCATATGTCTTACACATGGCCAAAATAAGAAACATTATGCTGTTCTTAAGCTTTCTTCTGAATAGGAGAATGTAAATACTGCCTTATGTGGCCTTTTCCCATATGGAAAGGAGTGATAGTGCCTCTATTTTGTAGTCTCTACTGTTTATCAGCATATATCATAGCCATTAAGTGGCAAGCTGCACATTTCAAAAATTCTATGCCACTATGTATAATATATTATAGAGTGTGCATCAGAGACTATATTATAGACTCATATACCACAGCACTGTTGAATTTCTATTCTAACTGTTGATTAATTTTCTATTACACTTGCTCTGACAGTATGCTATTTGCAGCCAAATCACAGGTTTATATTAATGTGCTTGTTCTAATATGTTTCTATAATAACACCCTGAACAATGCAGTGTGGCAGACACTCCACATAAACAGACTAAAAAAACGTGTAATTGTTGATATGATACAGCTTTCTTTGAGGAGAAGTTTATTTAGCATTTTTGGATGGAGTCTCCAGGAGGTAAAAACTGTAACAGTATTATTTCCAACATGGGAAAGTCTTCAGGACAGTCGGATTTGTGGTTTCTCTGTAACATAACAAGCTGCGTTTATTTTTCTCATTAACTTCAAGAGAGAGAGAGAGAGAGAGAGAGAGAGAGAGCGAGAGAGAGAGAGAGACACACACACACACACACACACAGAGAGAGAGAGAGAGAGAGAGAGAGAGAGAGAGAGAAGCTGGTGAGGGAGTGACAATTTACATTTTATAGCCAGAACTAGCTAACAATATTAAACATAACTATAAACTGATTTTTAAAAAAAGTATAACACGTCATTATTTAATAAATAAAAATTTGTTAGTGTTGGCATATTGCTGAGGAATAAAACACTTTAGGAAGTGCTGTTATTAGAAGAGTCTTCAGGATAGTAACACCTGCCTGTCATTGAATACATTACATTACTACTTACATACAACATACAATTGCCTTACAATAAAAATAGGATACTAGCTTTTAATAGCTGTGCACAAATTGCCATTAATGAAAACAACTCATGACCATTCCCAATTCTAGTCAAAGTGTTGACCCTCATGATAAGTGATTTTCAAACAAGAAAAGGTTTATAAGAATGTTCACACAGTGTAAATTCCAACAGTGGCACTATTCTTCTACTGTCAATTATCTTCATTGTTCTGTCAACATCATCAAATCCAGCTAGACTGTATTTTCATGGGCGCATCATAACACGGCTAGCTACTTTCTTTATCTACTGTCTGAATGTCCAATGTATCGTTGTGTAAATCAAGGGAGCTCGATGCTACCACTGATACCTGTGGTCAGTGATTATCTTGACCTTTCTAAAGGCCTGGAGTTAGCATTTTCCTTATTAACTGTTCCTTTTTATTGGACATCTGAATGTGATGGTTGACTGAACTGTTGGTGGTTTATCAAACATGTACAACCGTCTGTCTTGAAGTCTTTATCAATAGGTGAACTAGCTAACTGTATCTACCCAGACAACATAAGACAAAAATCTTGATGGGGTAATGTTCTTTTTGGCATTGGAAAAGTTACAACTCTTTCTTACCAAACGAAACTTACTATATTATTTGTAGGGATTATATACAAGCATGACAATTCTATGGAAAGAAAGAAAGAAAGAAAGAAAGAAACAAACAAAAACACCCCAAGATATGTCATTTTCAGTCCCTAGGAATTCTTTGGCTTTTTTAGGCCTAGAAGGCCCTGAAGATTCTCCTTTTGATTAAAACAAACAAACAAACAAACAAACATACAAAAAAAAAAAAAAAACACCCCTCATTTCAATAGGAAAGCAATTTGGGTCTTCACATTTTGCTCGAGATCAGGAAAGAAGCTGTCCAGATGCTCAATATTCTCAGGCACTGAAAGAAAGGATGCATATTTGGCATATGTGCAGTCCACATTGTTATGGACAGTGCATGTCATTGACTGTCTTGTTTGTGTCCCTACTGTGATGTGGCTTTATACCAGACTGACATGTTTAGTTCTTTCTCAATGCATACACTCACTACCAAGACAATAGATTTGTCCAGCACTTGAGACAAGTCTCTGTATGCATACGAGTAAATAACGTCAAGCTTTTAGGCTGTTTCTGGAAAAGGAAATGCTCATCCTTCAGATGTTTTTTGTGAGGTTTAGAACAAAGCTATTGTGGAGATTCTGGGGAGGTAGGGAGCATATGCACTGATAATAAGCTCTGATGATCATGTGGTCATGAATGGGCTCTGGAGTGAGATCAAACCCAGCCTGATTGGAAGAATCTGGCTACAATAGTGTCTGATTGTATGAACTCCTATGACCCATATACAGTGGCGTCATTGTTTCTCTGCAGTTTTGCACGTTTTCCATGTTTAAGCTTGAGCTTCAGAAGTTCCCATTTACTTACCATCATCCTCAGCTTTTTCTCTTTCTCCTCTACTGTTTTTGACCTGCTCTCTAGCGACTGTTATCAGGGCTTTGGCTGGCGGGCTGGAATGCAGGCTCCGGCTCACTGAAGCATGTACAGGCAGGTCTGCACTGCAAAGTCTGCTCTTCTATGCCCTGAAAGGAAAGTAGTCTGACAAATGGATTATAATGCACTTAGTTTGAGTCTTAGTTTGCTGTAGGATGGTTAGGGACACACTTGGCTAAAGGACTACCAATAAGATATGGTTACATTGCATTTCTGGACCGCTGGTGAAAGGTAAACACAATTTTTGCTTCAAATAAAGAATATTGCATATAGCCACTATTTATTTGTTAAAAATAATACAGAGTAAATAATCTTCTTTAACAAAGAATTTGTGACCTTGACGTAGTACTTTAAGATGCACACATTTTCATGTTGTTGTGTAAGTCTTCTGTGACTTAAGTGGTGGTTTTAATATATTTTATTTTGTTGACTATTTACTAATTGTTCTATAACTTTTATTATCCTCTAACAAATGTACAATGTGATGACTAGTTTATTTGTGATTTCCATTTCAACATGACACATGTCTCATTAACCAGCTATTTGTTTTATAACAACAATTAATAAAATTACTTAAATAACAGGGATGACATTTGTAATAGTAACTGTATTAAAATCCATGCAGCTTGAGTTTCACTTATGAATTCACCACAAGCTCTTTTTCAGGTAAATTTTTCCTCCAGATTACAGAATTACAGCCAGCTCTCTATATATGTCATGGACAAATATAGCCGTTTCTGAATCTGCCTTTGTTTTTGTCTGCTCTGGTTAAAAGAAAAATCAGAGCCAGGATTATGAGTAAGTCAGGAGGAATTCCAGGGGAGGGTAGCATGTATGCTAGAGTGTGCCAGGTCTCAGTAGAGCTCAGCTGAGAGCAGGAGAATGATGCTACATTTTATATGAATGGTGAAATTTGAAGCATCTTTGTGTAAAGATTGTTTCATTAATTTATTTGGGAGCCACCGCAGTGCTTGACTCTCCGTTTTACACTATTGATAACTGTGTTAAAATTGACAGACTTCTATCTTAAGGGAGGGGGGCATTACTTTGTATTATTATATTGTACATTAATTGGGGCAGCTGTGGCTCAGGTGGTAGAGCGGGTTGTCCTCTAATCGTAGGGTTGGCGGTTTGATTCCTGGCCCACATGACTCCACATGCTGAAGTGTCCTTGGGCAAGACACTGAACCCCAAGTTGCTCCCAATGGCAAGCTAGTGCCTTGCATGGCAGCTCTGCTACCATTGGTGTGTGAGTGTGTAGGTGTGTGAGTGAATGGGTGAATGAGAACCAGTGTTAAGTGCTTTGTATAACCGCTAAGATTAAAAAAGCGCTATATAAGTGCAGACCAGTTACCATTTGTATATAAGAAATGGCACTTTCAGAAACACAGCACATATGACTGAACTGCCTATAAGAACAACCAAACAGGGAGCTGGTGACCCTTCATAATGCAAGAATACATAGTAATGAAAATTCAGGGACGTGTTCTGTGTATCACTTTTGCTCAAACAAAACAGAAGGGTTGCAAATTTCTCAAGGCTGTCTTTTGTGTCCCACAGGATGCTCAAATATTAGGGGGAGTAACAAATAACACAGAAGACATGGACCGTGTGAATAGAAACATGGCCGATCATGGCCGACAAACGCATCAGGTGCTGCAGGTGAGACTGAGATTATTCAAAACATTGTCATGTGTATATTTTAGTTCCATTATATTGCTGTTGACATTAATATAAAAGATGAACAATGGTGTCCTTATAAGCAGCTATAACACTATATAAAACTATAAACATTAATTCAATTCGATTTTAGTTTTTATAGTGTTTTTAACAATAGACATTGTCATAAAGCAACTTTACAGGAATCTGGATGTAGATTTAGATCCCTAATGAGCAAGCCAAAGGTGACAATGGCAAGGACAATCTCCCTGAGATGACATGAGAAAGAAACATTGAATGGAACCAGCCTCAAGAGGGAACCCATCGTCTTCTGAGTGATACCAGATAGTGGAATTATACATTATTACAGCATACAGCTACAGACGAGTAAACTGTCTTAATCATTGTTAAAGAATTTTCAGATAGAGAATTGAGCCTGTGTAGAGCTAAATGAACATGTAAACCATCTCCACTAGTTTAAACGTAAAGGAAGGATGAGAATAATGGCAACACAATGCACCATGCAGATATGAAGTACCTCACCAGTACAGAGTGAGAATGAAATCATGATTCTACGTGATGTTTCAATCCACAGTATGTCCAAAGAAAGGAATTTCAATACATTTCTCAGCCAAGGAAAGCCATGGAATTCCATCAATAGACATTTAAAATAATTCAATTTAAAAACAACAATCATTACATAATATTACATTTCTTAGCAGGGTTGCAGATCAATATACAGTATCTCACAAAAGTGAGTACACCCCTCACATTTTTGTAAATATTTGATTATAACTTTTCATGTGAAACCACTGAAGAAATGACACTTTGCTACAATGTAAAGTATGAGTGTACAGTTTGTGTAACAGTGTACATTTGCTGTCCCCTCAAAATAACTCAACACACAGCCATTAATGTCTAAACTGCTGGCAACAAAAGTGAGTACACCCCTAAGTGAAAATGTCCAAATTGGGCCCAAAGTGTCAATATTTTGTGTGGCCACCATTATTTTCCAGCACTGCCTTAACCCTCTTGGGCATGGAGTTCACCAGAGCTTCACAGGTTGCCACTGGAGTCCTCTTCCACTCCTCCATGACGACATCACGGAGTCGGTGGATGTTAGAGACCTTGTGCGCCTCCACCTTCCATTTGAGAATGCCCCACAGATGCTCAATAGGGTTTAGACCATCACCTTCACCCTCAGCTTCTTTAGCAAGGCAGTGGTCGTCTTGGAGGTGTGTTTGGGGTTGTTATCATGCTGGAATACTGGCCTGCGGCCAAGTCACCGAAGGGAGGGGATCATGCTCTGCTTCAGTATGTCACAGTACATGTTGGCATTCATGGTTCCCTCAATGAACTGTAGCTCCTCAGTGCCGGCAGCATTCATGCAGCCCCAGACCATGACACTCCCACCACCATGCTTGACTGTAGGCAAGACACACTTGTCTTTGTACTCCTCACCTGGTTGCCGCCAAACACACTTGTCACCATCTGAACCAAATAAGATTATCTTGGTCTCATAATCCATGTCCTTAGTCTACTTGTCTTCAGCAAACTGTATGCCAGCTTTCTTGTGCATCATCTTTAGAAGAGGCTTCCTTCTGGGACGACAGCCATGCAGACCAATTTGATGCAGTGTGCGGCGTATGGTCTGAGCACTGACAGGCTGACCCCCCACCCCTTCAACCTCTGCAGCAATACTGGCAGCACTCATACGGCTATTCATTGAGGGAACCATGAATCCCAACATGAACTGTGACATACTGAAGCAGAGCATGATCAGTATGCATTATTCCAGCATGATAACGACCCCAAACACACCTCCAAGACGACCACTGCCTTGCTAAAGAAGCTGAGGGTGAAGGTGATGGACTGGCCAAGCATGTCTCCAGGCCTAAACCCTATTGAGCATCTGTGGGGCATCCTCAAACGGATGGTGGAGGAGCACAAGGTCTCTAACATCCACCAGCTCTGTGATGTCATCATGGAGAGGTGGAAGAGGACTCCAGTGGCAACCTGTGAAGCTCTGGTGAACTCCATGCCCAAGAGGGTTAAGGCAGTGCTGGAAAATAATGGTGGCCACACAAAATAGTGACAGTTTGGGCCCAATTTGGACATTTTTACTTAGGGGTGTACTCACTTTTGTTGCCAGTGGTTTAGACATTAATGGCTGTGTGTTGAGTTATTTTGAGGGTAAGCAAATTTACACTGTTACACAAGCTGTACACTCACTACTTTACATTGTAGCAAAGTGTCATTTCTTCAGTGTTGTCACATGAAAAGATATAATCAAATATTTACAAAAATGTGAGGGGTGTACTCACTTTTGTGACATACTGTATATATATATATATATATATATATATATATATATATATATATATATATATATATATATATATAAAGAGGTGTGAGGGAACATTACATCTGGCATATTATCAGGACACTACATCTTGCGCAAGCATCCCCAGTAAAATAACAAAGCTTCAGGACAATGATGTCACTGCAAGATAACAAAAAAGACAAGCTTCAGCTATTCCATCACACTGTTACCATGACAACTACAGCTTACTCAACTTCAGATTTCCAGCACTTTTTTCCAGCTCATGAGGCACAGCAGAAGGGGGAAAAAACACTGCATCCTCACAGCCACTGATTCTGAAATGAAATCTCAATTTACAAGCCATTGAGGATCCTTTAATGCATGCAATTACTAATTGTAGCTGTAACATTTACATTAGAAATTACAGTCAAACCACCAGGATTTGAGCAACCCACCAGGATTTGCTGAGGCGAATACAGAATTTTCCTCACTGATGGTTCCCATCCCCCTTAAAATGGCGTTTGTGGAGTTTGCTGCACAATGCTCCTCTGTAGCATTTTGTGATGTATTGTGATTAAATGCTATTACTAATAATGTAATGCAATTCATAAACCAGATTAAACCAGATTCAGATCCTTATTAAGGTTGACATCTTTCCTTCCACAGAGCACTCCACTGGACCTGATAGAGACAGGGAAGGGGCTTAAGCTTCAAGCAGAACGCCCCCATCTGGTCAGTCTTGGGAGCGGCCGTCTCAGCACAGCCATCACACTGTTGCCCCTACCTGAGGGTCAGTTCTACAGGATGTTGTTTATAATACTTTCAAAATTCTATTGTGTACAAATCGACACCAACAGCCAATAGGTGCTAAACTGTGTTTTTGAGGTACAAGAGCTTTGAATGATATCCTCAGTGATGTACTACTTTGATCATTTTTTATGACAGTTTAGGTCAGGGGTCATTAATTATATTTGACATGCTCCACCTCCACCAATACAACCCCCTCCCCCACAGAATAAAAAAAAGGCACATATAAAAAATATATTGTATTTTAAAAGGATACCGACATTCATTTATGCTGACACTGATTGGCATTTTTATTTTTAAAAACAATTCTCTACTTACGGTATAATATATTTGCCTTATATTCAGCCACAGAAAAATATCTGGCAGTAAAACAGGGTCTGGCTGCAGACCTACATTGTCTGACTCTAATAATGTCACATGCCCGCTCTGCCATGCAGGTCAAATATTTTCTGTCAGTAGGGCTTTCGAGTTCATGTCATGTTGCATTATAGCACTGTACAAAAGAGCCATTTTGGAAGGGTTAGTTCTGTATTAACATGCTACACATTCATATACCATACAAAAGCTTAAAAAGATGTTTCTGTTATATGTTAGCTTTTTTTTTGGCATGTTAGAAAGTGAAGCAAAGTCGAAGGACTCAATTCTATCAAATATTCATATAGTTATATAATTATCTCTGTGTCTGTGTGGGTTTCTCCAGTTTCCTCCCACCTTACAAAAACATGCTAGCATTTGGACTAGTTACACTGAATTGTGTGAATGTGTGAATGTGTGTGTGCCTTGTGCCCTGAGATTAACTGGAATCCCATCCATGGTGTGTCCCCACCTTAAGCCCAGTGCTCCTGGAATAGGCTCTGGATCCACTGTTACCCTGACCAGGATAAATCCAGCACTGCAAATAAATGGATGAATATTAATATAATAATATAATGTAATAAATGCTAGCACATGCGCACACACACACACTTCACCCTTTTTACAGGATGTGCTGGGCATGAGTAAACTCACCATTTGATGATGATCCCAGGTATAGATCATTATAAAATTTTCTTTATAAAAACAAGTGTGTGAACATTCTATTAATTATACAAATGCAAATGATATCACATAATATCCATATACCCAGAATTAGAGCACAGCCACTGGAAACATCAAAATTACCCTATCTTCATCCTGTCAGTATTCTCCTGCCTCCAGCTCCAGACTGAAAGGCTAATAACACAGCAAGTCATGATAAGCATTATAGTACCATCAGCCCCATTTGTTCAGCGTCTGCAGCAACAAAAGACCTCGAAAAAACCTTCTCCTGAATAAACCCATTTCATACCTGTCTGTCAAAGTTCCCTCCATCAGACTGAAATTATCCAGGCTTTTCCTATCACTCCTTTATCTGGCCATCTAAAGAAAACGCATGGAATGTTCTGGAACACGTTCACAAGCTTTCATATTAAAATTCACTTTATGTGCTGGGATGTCATCACGACTGTATGTCTTGAGAAAACCTGAAACAGTTGTACTGTTAATGCTACTAATGTTGCTGTTATGCTATAGTGGAATAAATGACGATAACACAAAAAGATGTTATTTCCAGGTGCATCATGTGAATGTCCAATATGAAACAGCATAATCTTCTATAAAAGTACAAACTTTAAAAAAAACAACTTTTAGAGTAGTTTCCCTATTCAAATTATATAATACTTGTAGTTCTGCAACTGCTGTGCATTCTTTAATGCTAGCGAAGATAAAAACAAATACTGTATGGTGTTGTACCATACAATCATGTTGTCAGGTTGTTTTTTTCCATCTTTAGTTAGGTAATGTAGAAGGAAATAGTGATTCTTCCTAGCCTAAGGCGTTCCACATGTACTTACTTATCTAAATGATAACACTAAAGAAGATTGAGCAGCGCCAGCAAGAGAGAGGAATGTGGTTTTTATTCTCCTTGCCAAAGTTGTGCTTTTTAATTCTGGCCTGGAGATGGACTGCCATGCTTTGGTTCCAGTGTTGTCATGTCTTGTAGTGAGCACTTGATTCATTCCCCTTAGAGAACAGGCCGACATTCTTCTTCAGTGTGGTCTTGCATGACACAATACCATTTTGTGACTAATGTGACTAACTAAAACTAAGGTGTGGAATGGGAGATAGCTTGCCTACTGTGAAACTGTGAACATGTTTAAAGCCCATGCAGATTTTAAGCTTTATAAAGTGACCTGTAAGGATATAAGGACTAATTTCACTCTAATGGTACATTTGCTAGGTAGCTAATATTGCTATGCTTCAGTAGACAATTTGGAACATTTCAAAATGCTTTTATGTCTTTGACATGATGATCTGTAAGTTTCTGCTTAAATATATACTTTAGCCCAAAAGTCCTGGCATGCTGACCCTTAATCAGTATCTGTCTGGTGTCTTTAAGCTCATGTCAGGCTCACTGTTTAAAGAATATTACTGGACTATATATATACTGTACGTGGTCACCCTTCACATGGTCAAATTTTGAAACTGTATATTCTACTATACTGTATATAGTTCTGAAAATCTACTGACGTGCCTAAAGTGAAATATGTTTCCCTTTTATTGTGAACTATATGGCCAAAAGTATGTAGACACCTGAGCCTCACAGCCATGTGTGGGTCTTCTCGAATCTGTTTCCATGAAGTTGGAAGCACACAATTGTATAGCATGTCCTTGTATGCTGCAGCATTAAGATTTACTTTTAGTAGAACTAAGAGGCCAAAACCTGTTACAGCTGTTTCCCGTACAATGCCCATGTGTACAAAGCGAACTCCATGAAGATAGGGTTTGCTAAGGTTGGAGTGGAAGAACTTGAGTGACCTGCATAGAGCCCTGACTTCAAAGTGCCCAACCTCCTGCACTCTTCTGGCTGAAATGGGCATAAATCCTCATAGCCACGATGCATGGTATTGGAATTGGATGTTCAGTACTCAGGTGTCCACATGCTTTTGGCCATATAATGTTTCTCAAGCCTGTTTAACCCCAGAAGCCTGTTTAACCCCAGAATTAAATATTCATTCGAATATTTAATTCCAGTTCCACTGAAAGATTCGATCTCTACATTTATAACCTTATATATGCATAAAAAAATAACATTCCTGGCAAATTTTAGAGAATGTTATGTTTACAATGGAATATGCGTTTGATTATCACTTATCATTATCACTATTATCAGCATCATCCACCTCAGTCGCCATCCTGAGGTAAAAGTCTCCCATAGCATTTTATGACTTTTTATTACATAAATCAAACATTTAAACAAAAGAAAATGACTGATATCATCTGTACAGAGTGTGTAAGTGCTCTTTTCTGTGCTGATTATAATGATGGCACAGGGGCATCAATGACAATTTGACAGCCGTTACCTGATTACTAACTACATTTATTAGGCTTATGTCCATTTTGCTATGACCTATAGCTGACCAACAACTTGATCAAGCCAATGACATTCATTCCATGACAAAAGCACACTTTATCTAGCAAACATTTAGACATCTTTAGACACACTGACTGTATTTACTGTTAATAACTAGAGTTAATCTGGCTCCGACATGATCTTTGTAGTCAGACAGCCAAAGCAAGATTAGATAGTAGCCTAAATAAAAACATTTTTCTATATTATTTTGGTAAAAATATATCAATGTTTTCTCAAAGTACTGTAGAGATGTCAAAATATATTATTGCTACATATTATTGTTATATTACGAGTATGCCAAATGGACTAAATATGAAGGTTTTCATTTTAGGGAAGACTACCCTGGGTTATAGAGCCATGGACATCAACATCCAGGGCCCTGGAGTTGCAGCCCAGCACTGTTTCATTGAGAACAAGGCTGGAATAATCACCTTACACCCCTGTGGAAATCAGTGTACTGTGGACGGACTTCCAGTCACTAAGCCTGTACGCCTGTCTCAAGGTATGTCTAAAATGATGTGCAGTCATTTTGAATGTCCAGCTAAATAAAAGTGATTAGATTTATATTATAACCTTGAATATGTTACACTACATCATCAGATTAGCTGGCCTTGCTAGACACAGATCTCAGGCAGGTGAAAATACAACCTGTAGTGTGTTTGCATCAGGCTGTCATGATTAAGAATAGTTTTTGTTCATAGGATATAATGTCATCAAATTATCCTGGGAAAAAACCAACAACAAAAAAAGCAGAAGATTTTGCCAACACAGGTTATTGCTGGTTATGTTGCCTCCAAACAGACAATTGTCAAAGACAGCACCTCTCATTTTGACAGCTGGATCATTTCCCATACTATACCAAGCTATGTAGAGGAGTCTTATACTGAATAGCAGACATGAGATATGATTGTACAGGATACAGAAAGCAGATGACGAGAAGAAGAAACATAACAGTGAAATTCAGTACATAAACTAACATTCAGGTACAAACTGAATGTTAATGCAAGGTGATATATTAGGTGTAAGTCTCATGTTTAAATGACAAATGATAAAACCAAGACTCAAACTGTGAATTTAAACAGTTTTAAATTGGGGGAGGGGGGCTCAAGCAATAAAGCACCAGGAAAATCCATTCAGGAAATGCAAGCTTCTGCTGAGTCTTCAAAGCTGCCTAGGTATGTGATATCTAAGCCTGAAGATCATTATTGTCAGGAAGGTAAGGATTGATTGTTATGACATATGAGTGAACAGCCTGGCAGAAACATCTGAGGGCTTTAGAAATTCAAGCTTTACCGTGAAATCTGAATTCTCTCAGGCTAAAAATGCAGTTTACATTGGATGGACTTCCAGATCTCGGGAACATGCAAACATTCTTCAAATCCCAAAAAGTATTAGCACCATTTTTGTGTGTGGGAATATGTTTAATTAAACAAGTCTCATGAAATGTATATGTGTATTTGGATTAGTCCATTGTGCAGGCTCATATTGACTGGGTGGGTTCTCACAAGTCACAAGCAACTTTGCAAGATGTGAAATTTATGGGTTAAATTAAGGACTGGAGAATCTCAATTGTAAATCCCCCCCGTTGGACGTCTGCTGGACGTTATTCAGCAGACTATGATTAGCTACGTTAAAGAGGAAGTAATCTGTGCCTTTCTAGAGAATGTTACATAAGCACTGCAAAGAAATCCCAGTCTGTAAATTTCTCAAGAGCAGTCCATATTTCTTCATATTACTCTGCATGACATTGTTTATTCTCAAAGAATCATGGCATTTTAGGAGATCTGTTTTGCCCATTTATAGGCAAGCAATCACACAATTCCTATAATTGCAAGAGTTTTCTTAGGACTCGTGTTCTTTTTAGTTTATTCTTATAAGGAAACATGTCTAGCTACAAATGCAAGTTGGGTTTGAAAAATTCTGAAATCCATCCATCCATCTTCAACCGCTTACTCCTTTTCAGGGTCACGGGGAACCTGGAGCCAATCCCAGGGAGCACAAGGCGGGGTACACCCTGGACAGGGTGCCAGTCAAAATTCTGAAATGTTCTGAAAAATTACTGAAAATACCTTTCAAATGGGCCCTTTTCGCAAAAAGAAGAAGTACATAGACACAGAGTAAATCATTTCTGGGAAGCCTTACAAACACCAACAATATTTTCACCTATGCTCAAAACAAAAATACCTCATCTTTGTAAAAAAAAAGCAAAACAAAAAAAAAAACTTCAAAGATGTGTTTCTTCATGGAAGAATTCAGTCACAGCTATCAAGGGTAAAATAGTGTTAATTGATGTTAGGCTTGATGATGAGTAGCTAGATATGTAGTTAATTGAGATCCTGTATATATTACTTCATATTTATCATACTTCAGTTCATTTCCATTCATTGCGTTACAAAATGATAAAACTGTGGACATGTGAAAATGTTAGTAAAACATCACTGATAGCATCCTTTTGCTAATGTTAGCTAGCTGTATTTCTAGTTCATTGAGAGCTGAGTTAACACTCATAGTGGGAATGATGAGTGTTGTTGCTTGTTCAGTGCAAAGGTGCATCTGTGCTATATGCTACTAGTAGATGAGAAGGAGCGAAGAGACACAAACACTTGAGTTTAAACTTTAAAGAGTCTGTCAGATTAGCTTCATTTTGAGACACTGTAGTTGATATTCTCTGTACAATCAAATTGCAAGACACAGTCAAAAAACTATTTGTTTAGTAAAAAAAAAAATGGCAATGGAAAAGTGCACCTTTAGGATTCTTATTCTTATTTAGGAGACAATTTCTATAGGAATCTTATAGTAATTGATCCAAAATATGAAATATATATTTTTGTAAATTCAAATTAGAATCCTGTACATGTTTCTTATTGGAATCCTTTAGGATTTTTTTGACAAGGGTTCTCTGAAAAAAAAAGTGTATTATTCCACCCATACCAATTACCTTCATGTCCCAAATAACGTGAATACATATACACAGGGTAAAATAATTACTGGTAAGCCTTAGAAACACTAGCATTATAATCACCTATGTTCAAAACGGAAAGATTTTTCATCTTTGTCAGCGCTGCTGAGACTAAACTTCAAAGACGTATCCAGAATTATACTTCATTTTTTACCTGCATTCATGATAAAAATTATAGTATTTCACAAATGTGCAAATAATTGTTTTGACTCTATTGTGTAAATACCTAAATAATTAGTCTGTAGTGCAATGACCAAAGACTTCCAAAGTTATAAGCTATATTACCCTATTTGATATTCTGATTAAAAAAATATATTTAACACTTTTTGATATGCAAATTATCTTGACGGATTCAGCTAATATGTAAATTAGTCCATGACATCATCTGGTGACTTCTAGAAACTTTTTTTTTTAAACTACTTTGCCCTGAAAAGACTCCTCAACACTGAGCGGATGTAACGTTACCGTATGTAAAGGCTACTTTTCGCAAAAAAAAAAAAAAATAAAATAAAATAAAAATTTTTAATAAAACATAAGAAAAACAAGAACAAAACAAAAAACCGGAAGTGTGAAAAGGATCCGTTCTCTGGGCATGCGTGTTGCAACAATGAGCCTCAGTAAGAGTGGGCGGTGCTCAGACTGAAATTTCTGTGCTGATAGACGCTTTAAATCAGGGGGAGTGGAAACACTCTCCCTCCTTCCACATCCCTTCTTCCTGGGATGAGGAAACGAGTTTGCTCCATTGACGGAGACAGCAGCTGTTCACCTCTTACCACTTAGGTCTTTACACAACGCTGTAGAGTAGACATACCTGCATGACAGCTAAACCTGTACAGGCTTCCTCAAAGACGCAGCTATTATTAACATTACATCATTTAAGACCACTAAAGATTGCCCGACTCCTATCGCGAAACTCAGAAGATTCTGGAAGATTTGCCCGCGTTAGTTAAGGAGTTGGGGGAGAATGACGAACCGCTAACAAAGGATTTCCTCCGGGCAGGAGAAAGGCGGAATCACCGGCTTCACTCCTCTCTCCTATCGGGGAAAACGTGGCTTGTTTTTAAAGGGCCAGCTGCACTGATTCCGGCTCACTGCACGCTGGAGATCATGTGCATTTAGAAGTAAGTGTGCATGAGGTGAAAACGCTTTCATGTAACACGCATTCACATTTAGTTGGACTTCAGAGTCGTCTATCATGATCCTTTCCTACACATCTGCAGTGCTGAACTAACTCCAGTTCTCCACTGATTACCTGCTCTTGTTTACTAGCTCTGTTTAATTGATCAACACCACATCTGTGAAGCACGTGATCAAAATGTGATTGTTAGAGAGACGCTTATCCTGACATTAGCACAGCAAAACCTTTTTAATCTTAGAGAGTTTTCAAATATCAAAGTGCTTTTTAGTTAGTTTATCGAGATATGAGATTGATGAAGGAGTATGGAAGTTTAGTAGAATGGTCTTCATAGTATTTCGAGATGTTACACTATGCCCGCTTAATATTTAAACAGTTTTAATTAACTTTTTTTTTTTGTGCTGGATTGCAAGATATCCAGTACTTGAGCTGTGCACTTTTGCCCTGTGACTACAATGCAGAGTTAATCACTCCTGCTGAAAAAAAAACCCCAAACAAACAATAGAATCCATGACAGAAATTCTAATGGTTTCCACTACAAATACCATTACAAACCATAAGCTAACCATTTAAAACTATTATCGTTACCTGTCATTTTAATGGTATCCACTAGCCTTAACATGCCACCAATAGAAGGCAATAAATTACCAATAGACACCCACAGGAGATATGATTACAATTCCCATTAAAACCATTACAAGTTCCATGAGGGTTTCTATTGATTTTTTTTTTTTCAGCAGTGACTACACTGCTGAATTATTTTTTAAGTGTAAACCTACTCTTTAAATGCCTGAATTTAAGAGTAATGAAATACTGTGGTGCGAGTTCAGTTTTAATTCAGCAGTATGCGTTATTTTTTTAAATCGAGCTTATACTGTGGGACATCATATCAATCATGGGGCAACACAGACCGAGACAGTGATTATAAAGCTGGTCCTAGACTCTGTGGCATGGTGATAGGTCATTTCAGCATGCTCATGGGAACTCGTATACTGTTACATTGCTATTCCTGGTCAGTGTGAGCCACTAACTGTTTTTAACTCCTTGAGGTACAGATGCATACCTTTTCACACATACTATTTTTTTTGTAATTAATGGGTCTTAGCATCCGAAACCAACTTTGGCATTTTGCCCATCTCTGACATTTGTATCTATTTGTATGTAGTAGCTACAGAGATTAGCTATCTGTGTGGTAGCCAAATTCTGTGTTTAACGTCATATCTGTGGCTCATGTGGTAATGTCACCATGTTTTGACCTGACCGCAGGGCTCTGAGACTGTGTGTGGTCTTCAACTTGACATTGTGGCCTCAGCTATAAAGGTTATTGCAGCACACATAAAATTTCTAGCATAAGTCCTAGCTATTAAACTATCCACAATAACCATTGAATACTTTAAATGTGTAAGATGGTAGACATTAATAATAAAAGTAGAACTGAAAAAGCGAAATATGATTTGTGTTAAAACGTTGAAATACGGCTGCAGTGATCACTTCTGCCTTCCATAAATACTGGCTGTGGGGTTTTTTTCTTTTCTTTTTTTTGTGCCATAACATCATTCTATTCCTTTCTCCTCACTTTGTGCATGCTTTTTGACCCTAGAGATCATGTGATGCTGCATGTATCATAAATGTATGGCAGTTACATTTTTAACATCACTAATGACATTAAACCAATAACAGTTAATTATTATTTGAATCATTATTGTTGGAAGGAGTCTCTTTGTACATTTTTGTCAGGTAAAGCTGCAACTAAACTTTCTGACATTGGATGTCTTCATGACGGAGGGCTTTGCAGTTTCTCAGACATGACGAGCTGCATTTGATTATTTATTTATCTTTTTTGTCTTATCAACTTTCAGAGAAAAAAGAGAGTGTGGTGAGGGAATGTTTATAGTTGCTATAACACACTATAAAACGATAACAGGAAATAACTTGTTTTGTTTAATGATGTTCCACAATATTAAACCTAACCGTTAACTCTTAACTGATAAAGTATGTTGTGTCGTTTTTCAATAAATAAAAATCAAACTGCTCAGGTAAAAGTGGAATCTATCACTTCAGTGCATAATGTTGTTATTGGAAAAGAATCATCTTTCTGGTGGTAACAGGTCACACTACCTTGTCTTGGATTATTTTTCTGTAACAGATTGCGTCATTGTTTTATTCCTTACTTTTTAGCTCAGTATTAACAGAAGTTGTGATGGAATTGTTAGTTAATTGCTTCATGTACAATTGCGAACAGCTGTACTTCCATATAGCTCTTAACATACAGAAATACAGTACTGTGTCTTTGGAACCTGTTTATTTATTTTTTTTAGCTTTGTTTTATGACTTCTACATAGAGATGCACCGATGTATCGGCCAATAAAGGCAATTTTTCCCGCTATGGTCTATCGGCCGATAGTTTAAAAACGTCCGATGATCAGGGCCGATTATATCCTGTCAATCAAAAGAGGGTGGGGAAAACACATGAATTTTGTGCTGTGTGTAAAGATGTCTCTTGTGTGGAATGACAACAAAACTGCAGTTTGTAATCTCTGTAATCTCTGCATCGCTAAAATTTTACACCGGACGCTGCAGCAGTGAAGCGGGAGTTTCAGCGTCGAGTCTAATTTATTTATTTATTTTGCCGAGCTGCTCGTGCTGAATTAAAACACCAGTACACCGTTCAAAGATTTAAATGAAGATGAGTCGACAAAAAAGTATATACTGCACAGAAAAATATAGTTGTAGAGTAGTATATTTCATATCCAGTTAATGTTAATAAATATATATAATATAAATATATAAAAAAATTGATATTATATATTACCAGTTTGATGTCAGTGATGAAGTAGAAATGCTTTTGTTTGTGGTGAGTGAATGTGAGACTAACAGGAGGTTTTTTTTTTAGAATTCAGTCAATGTTAATATGAATTAATAACATTCAATAAGTTAATAAATCTTACTTTAATCTTCTGAATTTAGTTCATGTGTTAATGTTAGAGTGATGTGTTTTCTGTTTATGAGACCAGTTACTGTGAAACAACTTGTTGAAATGGAGAGAATAAAGTTTTTATTAGAATTTCTTTCAGAATTATGGAATTAATTATTATTCATTTAAAAGAAGGAATAATAGGCAGAACTATCGGTATCGGTTGATATCACTCTGAATAATCGGTTATCGGTATCGGCTGAGAAATTTAGTACCGGTGCATCTCTACTTCCACATTATCAGTACAAAAACATTTTAGATTTCCAAACATTAGTTTTCCTGCACAAGATTAAATGTTACAGAAGAAT